>NC_058404.1:119167085-119274473 GCF_002201575.2 Neomonachus schauinslandi | reverse complement strand
TTCTTTCTTTCTTTCTTTCTTTCTTTCTTTCTTTCTTTCTTTCTTTCTTTCTTTCTTTCTTTCTCTCTTTCTTTCTCTCTCTCTCTCTCTCTCTTTCTTTCTTTCTTTCCTTCTTTCTTTCTCCCTCTCTCTCTCCCTCTAAAATTTTTATTTTTTTAAACAATCTCTACGCCCAGCATGCGGCCTGAACTCACAACACCAAGATCAAGAGTCACATGTTCTACCAACTGAGCCAGCCAGGTGCTCCCATTTTGGACATTTTAAAATCAGCCCAATAGTCATTCACATATGAAGGTTTCATAATTTTGTGAAAATATTCACAAGCATAGAAGGCTTCAAAAGATTTGTCACACAAAGACCCACATTAACAATAATTTTGGTGAGGGGCACCTGGGTGGCTCAGTAGGTTCAGCATCTGTCTTCGGCTTGGGTCATGATCTTGAGTCCTAGGATTGAGCTCTGCGTCGGGCTCCCTGCTCAGTGGGGAGTCTGCTTCTCCCTCTCCCTCTGAAGCTGCCCCTGCTTGTGCTCTCTCTCCCTCTCTTTCACTCTCTTTCTTTGTCAAATAAATAAATAAAATCTTTAAACAAACAAACAATAATTTTGGTGAAAGTACTCAAATGGGAGGAAAAATGAACCTAGGAGTTGCTGCAACAGAAATACGAATTAAGGATAATAAAAAATCTTAGTAACTTCTATACTTACCTTTATTTTAAAAGGAAAGAAAACTAAGATGGAAGAAAAGAAAATTTATATTGATTATTTAACTTGCATAAAAATGTTAGATGATATCATCATGAAGGGGTTTGAGGCAGTCATAGCAAAATAATAACATGATATTAAATAAGGCAAAGATAGGTGGGGGTTGGGGGAAGAAAAAAATAAAAATAAAATAAGGCAAAGATAGCGTAAGAAAATAAGCCACAGTTCAATTTCATTTATGTTCCTAAACATGAGCAAATTGAACATACCAGTTTGTTAAAAGAATAAAAATGCTGACCAAGTAGGTGAATGCATGGATGGTTCTGCATTATGACACTGTCAGTATAATTCATAACATTATCCAGATTGAAAGGAAAAAATGATAATTTTTTTTATTAAGAGGCAAACTCTTGACAAACAAGAAATATAGGAAACTTTCCTTAACCTAATAAAGAGCATCTACTACCACCCTATAGTAAACATCATATTAATGACAAAGTATTAGAAGAATTCTCATTAAAATTATTTAAAAAATAGAAACATCTCTTTTTGCATTATAATACTCACATTGATGTGATATTCAATTGAACACAATAAAATAGAAATAACAGCACAAACACTGGTAAAGGAAGTGACAGAAGTTTAATTATTTGAAGACAGGATGTTCATATAAGAACTAATAAAAGTACTGATATGAACATTCAGCAAGGTGGTCATGTATAAAATCAACCTTTAAAAATCAGAAGTAGGACATCTGCTTACTGCTATAAAAGAATATAGGTTCTGTAATTACCCTCCTACTGAAAGGACCTAGAAAACCAGACAAAAAAATAACAACAACTATTTTCAGACATTGGACAACAGACAGTACAGGACTATTAAAAATGAGAAAAGGGAAATGAATTAAATCTCACCATTGCCCAGGTTTTCTGATTGGGAGCAATTTCAAGGCTGTGGTGGAGGAAAATCAAACAAAGCCCAATAAACTGGCTGAGTTGAGGAGAAAAGAGTCTGGAAAGCCAAGGCAGATAAAATTTTCAGAGCAGAGTACCTGAGGGAGGGAAAGACAAAAGTTCCAGAAATTTGCATGAAGGACTCCCTGTGTCTTTGGTTGAACACCAATGAGGAAGGGCATAGAGTGAAACCCCATAAATCTGGACAAGTACAACACCTAGAGAAAGATTACCCAGAAGCAGTAAGATAAATAATTTCCAGAGCTCACAGAAGGCTGGGAAAACCTTTGGGTTCCCACCAACTAGAGTGGAGATACTTCATCAAATACATAAAGCATTCAGTAGAGACTCAGAAGGACCACATCTTAGAAGGAAACTAAATTAGTCCTACAGTAAGGCTACTCTAGGTAATCCCTAAAAGATCTTAAAAATGAGCCTTGAAAGAATCAACAAATTCACACATAATTTAAAACTGCCTTCTGGGACAAAGTCTAACACTCTAAAGAAAAATAACAAAATCCAGATTTCAACAATGTAAAACTCACAAAATCCAGCATCTGATTACTAGAGATATGAAGGGGCAGGATAATGTAACCTATAACTGGGGGGAAAATCAGTTACTAGAACACAGATCCAAAATGACAGCAATGAAGGATATGATAGATCAATATGTTAACACAGCTGTTATAAATATGTTACATATAAATATGTTCCTTAGGAATCTAAAGGAAAACATGAACATAATAGGGAAAAAAGTGGAAGACAGAATAAAGAGCCAAGAGAACTTTTGAAATAAAAAATGGCAGTATCTGATGGAAACAACCTGAGTATCTGCCAGTGGATGAGTAGATAAAGAAGTTGCATGTGTGTGTGGTATATATGTGTGTGTACACACACACACACACACACTCACACATATGCAATGGAATATTATTCAGCCATGAGAAAGAAAGAAGTGCTGCCATTTGCAACAACATGGATGGACCTTGAGGGCATTACGCTAAGTGAAATAAGTCAGACAGAGAAAGACAAATACTGTATGATCTCACTTAAGTGTGGAATCTAAAAAAGCTGAACTCATAGAAATAGAGTAAAATGGTGGTTACTAGGGTCTCGGGGGGGGTGGTGGGAGAAATGGGGAAATGTTGGTCAATAGAGTATAAACTTCCAATTATAAGATGAGTAAGTTTTGGAGATCTAATGTACAGTGTGGTGATTATAGTTAATGGTACTGTATTATATACTCGAAAGTTGCTAAGAGAGATGGTCTTAAATGTTCTCACCACACACATACAAAAAGGTAATTATGGGACAAGATGGAGGCATTAACTAATGCTATGTTGGTAATCATTTTGCAATATATAAGTGTATCAAATCAACACGTTGTATATCTTAAACTCACAAAATGTTATATGTGAATTATATCTCAATAAAGTTGGAAAGAAATGTACAATGGCTTACAACAACAAAAAAATGCAATATCTGAGTTTAAAAAAATTCACTGGATAGTATTGAGAGAAGGTGGAACACTGAAGAAGAGAAGATCAATGAAGTTGAAGACATAGCAATAAAATATATCCAAAATGAAGTGCAAGCAGTCCAGATGTCCATCAGCTGATGAATGGATAAAGAAGATGTGGGGTGAGCGTATATATAACGGAATATTGTTCAGCCATAAAAAGGAATGAAATCTTGCCATTTGCAACAACACGGATAGAGCTAGAGAGTTTACATACATATATATATACATTTTCTTTATCCATTCATCAGCTGATGGACACCTGGCCTCTTTCCATAATATGGCTATTGTTGACAATGCTGCTATAAATACTGGGATACATGTATTCCTTTGAATCAGTATTTTTTTATCCTTTGGGTAAATACCTAGTAGTGCACTGTTGGATTATTGGGCAGTTCTATTTTTAACTTTTTGAGGAAACTCCATACTGTTTTCCAGAATGGCTGCACCAGTTTGCATTCCCACCCACAGTGTAAGAGGGTTCCCTTTTCGCTGTATCCTTGCCAACATCTGTTGTTTCCTGTTAATTTGTTAATTTTAGCCATTCTGACAGGTGGGAGGTGATATCTCATTGTGGTTTCAATTTGCACGTCCCTCATTATAAGTGATGTTAAGCATCTTTTCATCTGTCTGTTAGCCATCTGTATGTCTTCTTTGGAAAAATGTCTATTCATGTCTTCTGCCTATTTTTTAACTGGATTAGTTGTTTTTTTGGGTGTTGAGTTATGTAAGTTCTTTATATATTTTAGATACCAATCCTTTATCAGATATGTCATTTGCCAGTATCTTCTCCCATTCCAAAGGTTGCCTTTTAGTTTTGTTGATTGTTTCCTTTGCTGTGCAGAAGCTTTTTATCTTGATGAAGTCCCAATAGTTTACTTTTGCTTTTGTTTCCCTTGCCTAAAGCCACAATTTTATACCACTACACATCCACTAAAAATGATAAAATTAAGTAAACAGACACTACCAAGTATTGGAGAGGATGTGGATGGCCTAGAATTTTATACATTGTTGGTGGGAATATACTACAATACTTTGGAAAATTGTTTGGCACTATTTATTTATTTATTTATTTCTATTCTTTTAAAGATATAAGTAATCTCTATGTGGGGCTCACAACCCTGCTCACAACTCACAACCCTGAAATCAAGAGTTGCATGCTCTACTGACTGAGCCAGCCAGGAGCCCCATTTTTAAAATAAAATTAAACATTATCTTACCATATGATCCAGGAAATCTACTCTTAGGTATTTCCCTAAGAAATGAAAACAAATGTCTACACAAAGACTTGAATGCAAAAGTTCATAGCAGCTTTATTTGTAATGGCTGAACTGGAAACGATCTAAATATCCATCAACAAGTGAATAAAGTTGGTGGCATATTCATACAACGAAATACTACTCTGCAATATAATGGAATGCATAATATGGATGCATCTCAAAAACAACTTGCTGACCAAATGAAGCCAGAAACAAAAGAGTATATATGATTGCATTTATTTAAAACTCTAAAAAAATTGAACCTATTGTGACAGAAAATAGATTGTGGGTTGCCTGGGGCCCATGTGGAATTGACTGAGGGGGCTCAAGAGAATTTGTGGAGGGGTAATGAAAATAATTGGCATCTCAATTGTGCTGATGGTTACATGGGTATATAAATTTGTCAAAACTCATTGAAATGTTCACTACAAAATGGGTGCTCATTCTATTGTATGTGAACTGTACCACAATAAAATTTATTTTAAAAAAATCAGTAGCTTTCTTATATATCTGCAAAAACTAATTAGAAAATGTTATGAAAAAATCTATTAATAACATCAATAAAAAACACAAAATACCTAAGAACAAAACTATGAAGATAATCTAGATCTTTCTAAAAATTATAAACACTGTAGAACTTAAGATAACACCTAAATAATTGGGGAGATGTCTCAATATTATGACATTGTCACCTCTCCTCCAAATTAATTTATTAATTTGTTGCTAGCCAATTAAAATATTCTCAGGATTTTTCATTGAACTTGACTAGCTGATTCTAAAATTCATTTGGGAGAATAAGAGCTTAGAATGAAAAACCAAGTCAATGTAAACAAGAAGATACTGTTTTTGTAAAGGCAAAATAGTTAAAACTCTAGAATAGTGACATAGAAATAGAGAAAATAGATTGGAAGAAAATAGAACACAAAGTATAAAAACAAATTTATGGGATTTGTTACATGATAAAATCAACATTTCAAATCAATGGGGACAAGAAAGAAGTTTTCTATAAATGGTGTTGAGACAACTACCTATTCATGTGCTAGATCCAATCCTTTCTTGATTAAAACTCTTCACAGTGTAGGGATAGAGGGTACATACCTCAGTATCATAAAAGCCATCTATGAAAAACCCACAGTGAAGGGCGCCTGGGTGGCTCAGTTGTTAAGTGCCTGCCTTCGGCTCAGGTCATGATCCCAGGGTCCTGGGATCAAGCCCTGCGTCCGGCTCCCTGCTCAGCGGGAAGCCTGCTTCTCCCTCTCCCACTCGCCCTGCTTGTGTTCCCTCTCTTGCTGTGTCTCTCTCTGTCAAATAAATAAATAAAATCTTTTTAAAAAAAAAAAAGAAAAGAAAAACCCATAGCGAACATCATACTCAATGGGGAAAAGTGAGAGTTTTCCCCCTAAGGTCAGGAACACGGCAGGGATGTTCACTATCACCACTGCTATTCAACATAGTATTAGAAGTCCTAACCTCAGCAATCAGACAACAAAAAGAAATAAAAGGCATCCGAATCGGCAAAGAAGAAGTCAAACTCTCACTCTTTGCAGATGATATGATACTTTATGTGGAAAACCCAAAAGACTCCACCCCAAAACTGCTAGAACAGGAATTCAGTAAAGTGGCAGAATGTAAAATCAATGCACAGAAATCAGTGGCATTTCTATACACCAACAAAAAGACAGAAGAAAGAGAAATTAAGGAGTCAATCCCATTTACAATTGCACCCCAAACCATAAGATACCTAGGAATAAATCTAACCAAAGAGGCAAAGAATCTGTACTCAGAAAACTATAGAATACTCATGAAAGAAATTGGAGGAAGACACAAAGAAATGGAAAAACACTCCATGCTCATGGGTTGGAAGAACAAATATTGTGAAAATGTCTATAATACCTAGAGCAATCTACACATTTAATTCAATCCCTATCAAAATACCATCCACTTTTTTCAAAGAAATGGAACAAATAATCCTAAAATTTGTATGGAACCAGAAAAGACCCCGCATAGCCAGAGGAATGTTGAAAAAGCAAAGCAAAGCCAGTGGCATCACAATTCCAGACTTCAAGCTCTATTACAAAGCTGTAATCATCAAGACAGTATGGTATTGGGACCAAAACAGACACATAGATCAATGGAACAGAATAGAGAGCCCAGAAATGGACCCTCAACTCTATGGTCAACTAATCTTTGACAAAGCAGGAAAGAATGTCCAATGGAAAAAAAGACAGTCTCTTCAACAAATGGTGTTGGGAAAATTGGATAGCCACATGCAGAAGAATGAAACTGGACCATTTCCTTACACCACACACAAAAATAGACTCCAAATGGTTGAAAGACCTCAATGTGAGACAGGAGTCCATCAAAATCCTAGAGGAGAACACAGGCAGCAACCTCTTCGACCTCAGCCACAGCAACTTCTTCCTAGAAACATCGCCAAAGGCAAGGGAAGCAAGGGCAAAAATGAACTATTGGGACTTCATCAAGATAAAAAGCTTTTGCACAGCAAAGGAAACAGTCAACAAAACCAAAAGACAACCGACAGAATGGGAGAAGATATTTGCAAATGACATATCAGATAAAGGGCTAGTATCCAAATCTATAAAGAACTTATCAAACTCAACACCCAAAGAACAACTAATCCCATCAAGAAATGGGCAGAAGACATGAACAGACATTTCTGCAAAGAAGACATCCAAGTGGCTAACAGACACATGAAAAAGTGCTCAACATCACTTGGCATCAGGAAAATACAAATCAAAACCTCAATGAGATACCACCACACACCAGTCAGAAGAGCTAAAATTAACAAGTCAGGAAACAACAGATGTTGGTGAGGATGCAGAGAAAGGGGAACCCTCCTACACTGTTGGTGGGAATGCAAGCTGGTACAGCCACTCTGGAAAACAGTATGGAGGTTCCTCAAAAAGTCAAAAATAGAGCTACCCTATGACCCAGTAATTGCACTACTGGGTATTTACCCCAAAGATACAAATGTAGTGATCCAAAGGGGTACGTGCACCCCCAGGTTTATAACAGCAATGTCCACAACAGCCAAACTATGGAAAGAGCCTAGATGTCCATCAACAGATGAATGGATAAAGAAGATGTGGTATATATATATATATATATACAATGGAATATTATGCAGCCATCAAAAAAAATGAAATCTTGCCATTTGCAACCGTGGATGGAGCTAGAGGGTATTATGCTAGGCGAAATAAGTCAATCAGAGAGAGATAAGTATCATATGATCTCAATGATATGAGGATTGTGAGAAACAAGACAGGATCATAGGGGAAGGGAGGGGAAAATGAAACACGACAAAACTAGAGAGGGAGACAAACCATAAGAGACTCTTAATCTCAGGAAACAAACTGAGGGTTGCTGGAGTGGAGGGGGGTGGGAGTGATGGGGTGGGTGGCTGGGTGATGGACATTGGGGAGGGTATGTACTATGGTGAGCTCTGTGAGTTGTGTAAGACTGATGAATCACAGACCTGTACCACTGAAACAAATAATACGTCATATAAAAAAAGAATGCAGCTAGATCCTCACATGTAATAAACTCTATTTTAAAAGAATTTTTAAAAATTAACTTAAACATAATAAGAATAAAATATAAAAGAATATATTTGTGATCATAGTTTAAAAAGGACCTTTTGAATGACACATAGAAAGATATTAAGCAGAAACAGAAATTTTGATAAATTCGATTACATTAAAAAACCCTTTGGTATAGCAAAAGCAGTTACACTCTGTCTCCCCATGCCCTCGTTTTTCTTTTTGATTTTCAAGGTCAAGGAATGGTTTTATGTATTTGCTCTTCTATCTGTTGGAAATAATAAAATACCCTTTTTAGATAAAAAGAAAGGCACCATAAGCAAAGTTATGTATCTAGTGGTGTACTAGGACAAGATATTTGCAATACTTGTAACAAAACGTTGAAATAATAAGAAAGAAAAGAATAACAGAAAAATAGAAAAAGGATATTAAGAGGTTAGTATAAAAATACCCAAGCTCATTAATAAACACATAAATGCATATTAAAAAAACAATGAAATATCATTTTTCATTTACCAGATTGGAAGAAATCATAAAAGTTTGGTAATATCAAGAATTTGCAAGGATGTGAGAGAATAACAGTTATTTTCAACCCTGCTGGTGATAGGGCAAATTGGTATGTGTTGAAGGCATTTTGATAGTATCCATCAAAACTGAAAATGCACATAACCTAGGTAACTATTCTAGAAAAACTCGTATTTGTGCAAAATGAGACAAATAAAATGTATTTCTTGTAACACTGTAAATAAAATCTGGTCTTATCATACAATGTAACACTATACAAAAACAAGTGAACTACATTTTTTAATGTGTATAATCTCAAGAATACTGTTGAGTAAAGAGAAAATTGCAAAGAAAGTGATACATTCTTTGATAGGATTTATATAATATGTATGTATACAGTAGATATATCCCTTTCGTATCAATCATATGGAATATTAATTTTACAGGTCTAGAATGGTAATATAAAACTCATAAAAGTTGTTACTTTGGGTAGGGGCATGGGCACTAGGATTTGAAGGCATGGTTAAAAGCTTTTTACTTTTGTCTGTAAAGTTCTAATTTTTCAAAAGTAAAATGCACATGGGTATTACTTTTATAATAATAATTAATTTTAAAGAATCCACTGCATTTGGCAGTAAGTATGCAATGGGTGAACTTTACTATACATTCGAAGGGATAAGTAGAGGCAAAAGGTAAATGCATTGAAAAATTAAAATGAGTTCAGGATCTAGAGAGGGTGATCATAGACTTATTCTGAGGAATTGGGACATGAAGGGAAATGGATAGTGGGAAAATAGATGGGACATTGGATATAGGGAAAGAGTATTTTTGTTACAATATCTATATCTATACAAAATCTCTCTCATATATGTATATAATATATACATACAATGTATAAGGAAAAGGCCACTGAATGGGTTAAAAAGTAGAAATAGATTATCACATAGGAGAGAAGGAATAAATTGATGAAGTGAATTATCTTGCCCTAAACATTTAGGGACTATGCATGTTTGTTAATGATATGGTAGATTAAGGACATGGCTCTGCTTCTGACCAACCAATTTTCAAGGTTTTCTACCATTGTGAAAATAATTTTAATGAGAAATTTGTCTATATAATATTCTGATTATTTCGGTAATTTTAAACCAAGCATCCTTAACTGGAAATTTTGTAGAGAAAATAAGAAAAAGTTACCCCAATAGAAATCCCCATTGCCAGGGAAAATTCATAAGGAAGTGGGAAACAACAGCAGTTGAACATGCCTCCATGAGGCAGGGACCAATAGCCAACTTTAAACAAACGCTCTTCAAATGCCTCAAAGCCTGAAATATAAAAATAATCACATTTAGACAAACTTACAATGGCCAACAAGAAAATTATTTAAGTAAATTCTGAAATATATAGTCTTTTTTTGATTAATTAGCTTTTAGTAAACTAAATCTTCCAGATTATTCCACTGGGCTTGAAATGCTAATGCACCTTATTTTATATGTCAGATTGGAATTAGAAACTATTTCACATTTTATAAAACATTGTTGTATTTAAATTATTTTAAAAGATCCATCTGTCTCTAATTAAATAACTATTTCTACCTTCTTAATCTTCCTTGTAAATAGTATAATGAAAGTAACCTATAGGTTTATTTCCATCAGTTAACTTTTAGAAATGACTTGTTGGATCAATTTAATAATTATAATAGAAAATATCAATGTGTCAAAAGAGAAAATCACTTAAAGACAGCATAACTCACTAAAAGGGAGAACTTTAAAATTTTCTCATTGGTTTGATTTTTCTACTGGAGAATATAATAAATTATCACTGTCTTTATGCTCTTTTTAAAAAAGATTTTTAAATTTATTTGACACACAGAGAGAGAGAGCGCAGAAGCAGGGGGGAGCTGCAGAGGGAGCGGGAGAAGCAGGCTCCCTGCTGAACAGAGAGCCTGAAGTGGGGGCTCCATCCCAAGACCCTGGGATCATGACCTGAGCAGAAGGCAGATTCTTAACCGACGGAGCCACCCAGGTGCCCCTGTCTTTATTCTCTTGACATATTTCCACCACACTCATCTATTTGCTGTTTGAGTACTGTTATACTCATGAATAGTCATCTTTTTAAAACCCAAATAGATTTATGATTCCTAGATATTAATATTTTAAGAGATATTTAAAAAGATTAGCTTCTACAATAATGCAAAGGTAATCAGGCACATACTTCTGTGGGGTGGAAAATGTCACGAAACAAAAATATTACCAAAATTCTTAACCCCTCTGAAAAACAAAACAAAAGAAAAGCAAAAACAGTTTAGGAGTGGACCTTATCCTTTATTAATTGAAAAGTAAATAGTTCTCCATAGAAAAGCTGCAGCTCCCAAATAATACAAATGCTGTACAAGGGACATGTATTTCTATGCACATAATTAAAGATGAGCTCTAATAAAGATCTCACATGATTAAAGATGATCTCTAATAGAGATCTTACATCATAATAATTCTCTTCATATCAGTAATAATGGTGACCAGAAGTAGAAATTGTAAGATGCCAGTATTTCTGCAAAACCCTTTTCTCTATCTTAGTTTTGCTTACAGGCTTCACTTGGAACAGCTATAACAAAAATTCTGCCTCTTTTTCTTTTTTACTAGCCTCTAATATTTAAAATATTTTTTTTCAAGATATAATTAGAAATCTACCTGTGGATCGAGTCCAAGCCCAGCTTGTATTAGGATAACGGTAAGGGCAGTGGTTCTTAAAGTTGAAGACCACGTGTTATTAACATGGATGTAATTACTGAGGAATGGAACATTCCTGACAGTAAAACCAGCCAGTAACATCCCTTAAAAGAAAGAAAATAGGCATGTCTGATTCAGCTCATTTTTCTAAGTTAGGAAAGAGAAATGTTTAATTTCCCTTCTTCAAACACACTACATCTCATTGCTTCGGTGAAGGGTAGCTTACATACAAATAGAGGAGGCAGCATAAGTAAAGGAACGGAGATAAGAAATGACATATCTCAAAAGGCTGCAACAAGTAATTCAGTGTTGTTGGAACATAAAGGGCACGGATAGGAGTGGGAGAATGGGCAGGAGGGGCCAGAAAATATGAAGCTAACCCCCCTGCAGCCTCTACTCCCATTGCTTTGGCAGAGTAATGCACCATAGGGAAGTTTTAGGAGGAAGTGACATAATGAGTCTTGTATTTTCTGTGATGGTCTTGATGAATTAGATAGACACAAAACTGGAGGAGAGAACAATTAGAAGGCTCTGCCATAGTCCATGGAAGAGTTGGAAAACAAATAGCCTAAGCTAGGACAAGAGTGGAAGTTTTGGAGAAAAAAAATAAATACTTAGCAGGTGCTGAAAGGGTGTTGTGGACATAGAAAGGGTATTAGCAATAGGATGGAGTGATTATCTCTAATGACAGTGTACTGAATATTTGGGTGTATTGAATACTTAGAAGATATGAGACACCACTAATAGAAGTTCTTCCACTAATTTCCCTCTGTCCAGATGGAGAGTTATAAACTAATGGTAATGAAGAAATAGGATATAATACTAGTTAGGCAGATGATGCATCCATGAATATACATAGCTTACTCAAATAGCTTACTCAAAAACCATAAAACCTTCTTATGCCCTAATCACTATAGTATTTGAATCTTACAATTGTATTTGAGTTAGGCTATCTATAGAAAAATTCAGTCTTTTCTACAATATGTTTAAAATTAACTAAAAAATGTCCTATTAAACAATAAAGCAACAGGAATCATATATTGAGTATATTTAAATTATTTCAAAAATATATTTCAGAAAAAAAATCTGTGTGCTCATGTGTAGAAAGAATAAATAGTTCTATAAATGAGCTATATGCATACATATACAGTAAATACATACATAAAGATCATATTACATTGAAATATTTCTAAATTATATCTATTCTGACTAGAGTATGTTCATAATTTGCACATAGTTAATAACAAAAAAATAAGAGCTAACTGTACACTTACCAAGAAGAGGTGGAAGTTGAGGCACTGAAGGTATTCTAATGAGTTCCAAAAGTTTCCCCCCAATAATGGCACTATAAAAGATAATTAATAGTCCAAATAAATTTCCACCAGGGAGAACTTCAGGGCCTGAGAATGACCAGACTACACACCATGCCATAAAAAATGCAACTCCTGAAATATAAAAAAAAAGCATATATCTATATATCTACATAGACATAGATACATATGTACAAAAGATGAATTCTATTTTATCAAATATCATATTAATAGTCCTATATAATGAATAATACATAGCATAGACTAATGTTGCTTGCTAGTATAATTGAAGAAATATCTGTTTAACATATATTCCAAAGTCCCTATGAATTTATGGGACAAGTTTTTAACAAAGTATTATTATTATTTTTTTGAGGATACTTGAAATATGTTTAATAATAAAAGACAACCAACATTCTCTTTTTATTTTTATTTGCATTTATTCTATGCAGAATTTACTCCCGGACCATAAGTTTTTGTTTCTTCAGTTTCTTCTGGGATATCTTTTTCTTCTGTGAAACCTCCTCTTCTGGTTAGGAACAATCAGCTCTTTTTCAGTAAGGATCATCTCAATGTGGCAGGGAGAGCTCATGTATGGGTTAATCCAACCATGAGCCCTGTAAATTCTGTGCTGTATCTTGGGGGCTTTGTTCACCTGGATGTTCTCAATGACCAGAGAATCAACATCTAAACCCTTAAGTTCAGCATTACTCTGTGAATTTTAAGCATGTGCAGTAAAAATTCAACACTCTTCTTGGGCCACCAACCCCGTGTCCAGCCCCACTGTTTGGCCTGGGCACCACCATTGTAGCAATTGAATGGCACACACTGCTTCTGCAAAGTGACGTCTTTCAGATACTTGGAGGCTTTTCGGATATGCATACCCTTGATGGCCTGGGAAGTTTCACATGTGTTCTTAAAGTGAATACGCAGATTTGAATCTCTTGATTTGCATGATTTTGTAGGGTTTTCTGGGTCAAGCGAATAGCGAAACGTTTTCTGAGGTCACCTCAGGCCGCTTAGGGGAAGAGCCAAAGTATTATTATTTAAAAAAATATTTTAAAAGTATATGCTAGTCCTTTAAAGTGTTAAACTATTCTCATAATATAGTTATGGTAATATTATGAGATTTACTTCATTTTATATCTTAGAGTAGCTTTTGTTTCTTGAATTCCACATATGAGTGAAATCATATGGTATTTGTCTTTCTCTGACTGATTTATTTTGCTTAGCATAGTACACTGAAGCTCCATCCATGTCATTGCAAATGGCAAGATTTCATTCTTTTTGATGGCTGATTAATATTCAATTTTATATATATATAATTATATATAGATAAGGAAGATATCACATCTTCCTTATCCATTCATCAGTTGACGGACATTGGGCTCTCTCCATAGTTTGGCTATTGTTGATAATGCTGCTGTAAACATTGGGGCGCATGTGCCCCTTTGAATCACTATGTTTGTATCCTGGGGATAAATAACTCATAGTGCAATTGCTGGGTCCTAGGGTAGCTCTATTTTTAACTTTCTGAGGAGCCGCCATACTGTTTTCCAGAGTGGCTGCACCAGTTTTGCATTTCCATCAACAGTGCAAGAGGGCTCTCCTTTTTCTGCGTCCTCATCAACACCCCTTGTTTCTCGTGTGTTGTTCATTTTAGCCATTCTGACAGGTGTGAGGTAGGATCTCACTGTGGTTTTGATTTGTACTCGCCTGAGAGAAGCATTTATTCCTAAAGGAAAAAAAAAAGCCAGGGTCTTGGGTAGGACTGCTGAAAGTCTGAGGCCTTCCTGCCTGGGATTGCTATTACTCCTCCCCTTGTTTTCCCTCACTTACTTCATTTGGGAAAAACTTTAGTTTTACCAGCATGGAGCTAGATTAAAAACCAGTTGCTTTGTTGCCAGAGGAGGTGGAGCAGATTTGATATGGAGTGGAGGGAGAAAACCCTGACTTTGCTGGCTAAAAATGGCAGACTGGTTTCAGAATCAGCAGAAAAAAACATGCAGTGGTGCTAGTTTGAGGTTGCAATTCAAGTTGATATGAGTAGCAGACAAGCTAAAAGTTTAACTGGGAGACCTTAGATATGACAGATTCAGAAAGGCTGAGGTAAGTTCTCCACATATCTATGACTGATTGGGAAAGTATGCAAGTGCAGAGAAGACTCCAGAGAGTATGGCAAACAGTAAAAAAAAAAAATGATGTGAGACTTGATTACCAGCAGCAATTTTGAATGTCTTCTTCAACCCAACTACAGATCACTTGGCAGAGGGTAGAAGCCTTAATGGCTTAAACACAATGTCTCCCCTAAATCATTAGGTGACTATTAAGCTATGCAGACAAAAGAGAAACCCTTAGGAAGACAGGCTAAAGACAAACAAAAACTAAGAGACATCAGCTGCTGCAAAACATGGGGCAGAATGATTCCACCAATTTAAGTACATGCAAATTACCCAAACAACTACAACAACAACAACCACCTTAAGAAAATAAAGCTGAATTCAAAGTTGCCATAATGTGTAACTAAAATGTTTCATTTTCTTTTCTTTTTTTTTTTTAAAGATTTTATTTATTTATTTGAGAGAGAGAATGAGAGACAGAGAGCACGAGAGGGAAGAGGGTCAGAGGGAGAAGCAGACCCCCTGCCGAGCAGGGAGCCCGATGCGGGAGTCGATCCCGGGACTCCAGGATCATGACCTGAGCCGAAGGCAGTCACTTAACCAACTGAGCCACCCAGGTGCCCTAAAATGTTTCATTTTCAACTTAAACTTACTAGACATGCAAAGAAATGGGAACATACAACCCATATTCAGAAAAAAAAAAAGTCAATAGACAATGAGTAAATGAATCCAGGTGTTGGATTAACAAAGTTTTCAAAACAGCCATTTTAAATATGTTCACATAATGAAAATGCAACAATGTGTCATTTAATAAAGAATATCAATAAAGAGATAAAATTATTTAAAAATGGAAATCTGGAATTGAAATGTACAACAATTGAAATGAAAAGTTGACTGGAGAGGCTCAACAGTGTTTTTGAGCTTGTGAAAGAAAATATCAGTGAACTTGAATATAGATCAATAGAGATTAATTAATCAATCTGAAAAACTAAGGGAAAAAAGGAATAAAGAAAAATGAACAGAGCCTCAGACACCTATGGGATACCACCAAGAGTACTAACATATGCATAAAAGAAGTCCCAGGAAGAGAAGAGAAAGATATAAAGGGGCAGAAACATATTTGAAAATATAATGTCTGAAAACCTCCCAAAGTTAATAAAAAACATTAACTTATAAGAAGCTCAACAAATCCCAAGTAGAATAAGCACAAGAGATCCTCACCTAGAGACATCATCATCATCATCAAATTGCAACAAAATACAAAAGGAAAATCTTGGAAGTAGCAAGAAAATGTCTCATCATGTACAGGGGAACAATAATGCAATTAACAGCAGCATTTTCATCAGAAAAAACAAAAGCCAAAGGGCAGTGGAGTGACATTTCAAAGTGCAGAAAAGGGGGCACCTGCGTGGCTCAGTCAGTTGAGCATCTGACTCTTGATCTCAGCTCAGGTCTTGATCTCAGGGTTGTGAGTTCAATTCCTTCACTGGGCTCCACACTGGGCATGGAGCCTACTTAAAAAAAAAAAAAGTGCAGGAAAAAACCTGTCAATCAAGAATTCAATATGTAGTAAAACTATTCTTCCAGTGAAGCTGAAATACATTCCCAGACAAACAAAAATAGAAAAAATTCACCCCCACTAATGAAATACTAAAGAAAATGCTTTAAGTTGAAAGGAAATGACACAAGATGGTGATTTGGATCAGTAAGAAGCAATAAAGGGCACTGGAAATGGTAAATAAATATCTAAGTATAGAAGATTGTGTGTATGTATACATATATATGTATGTATATGTACATATATATACATATATATGTACATATACATATATATACACACGTACATTTTTAAAAAGTTAAGATTATTAAGAGCAATAAGTATAACAAAATAAATATCTAGGTATAAAAGATTGTATATATATATGTACATATATATACATTCATTTAAAAAAAGCTAAGATTATTAAGAGCAATAAGTATAACAAAATATTGTTGAGTTTATAGCATATAGAGGTCTATTGGCTCAAAGCTACTACATAACACAGGAATTAAGTCAATATTAAACTGAAGTAGATTGTGAAAAGTTGAAGATAATTATTATAATCCACAGACAAATCACTAAAACTAAAAACCTCTAAAATATAACTAAAAAATCAACAGGGAAATTGAAATAGTGCACCAACAATATTTGGTTAGCACAAAAGAAGCAGTAAAGAATGAACAGAAAAACAAAAGACACGACACTTATAGAAAACAAATAACAAAATGGTAGACATAAGTCCAACTATATCCGTAATTATGTGTAATGTGAATGGTCTAAATTCAAAAGGCAAAGATTATCTTACTGGGTTTAAAAAAAAAAGCAAGATCCAACTATTTGGTGTCTACAAGGAACATACTTTGGATGAAACAGGCTGAATGTAAAAAGATGAAAAAGATATATTATGCAAACAATAATCTTGAGTCAAAGAAGTAAACATAAGGGGACTTAGAACATATCTTAAAGTGAATAAAAATGAAAACACAGCATAACAATATTAATAGGATGCGATGGGCACAGATGGAAATGTATAGCTTTAAAAATATTAGAAAGAGGGGCGCCTGGGTGGCTCAGTCGTTAAGCATCTGCTTTCAGCTCAGGTCATGATCCCAGGGTCCTGGGATCCAGCCCCACATCGGGCTCCCTGCTCGGCAGGAAGCCTGCTTCTACCTCTCTCACTCCCCCTGCTTGTGTTCCCTCTCTCGCTGTGTTTCTCTGTCAAATAAATAAAGTCTTTAAAAAAAATATTAGAAAGAATTACCTAAAATTGACAATAAAAACTTCCACCTTAGCAACTTACAAAAAGAGAAGTAAATCAAACCAAAAGTAAGTAGAATGTTTGAAATAAAAAAGATTGAAGTGGAAAATAATTAAATAGAAAACAAAAACATTAGAGAAAACCAATGAAATAAAAATTAATTATTTGAGATCAATAAAATAGATGTCCCTAGCTAGACTGACAAAGGAAAAAGAAGGTACAAATGACCAAAATCAGGAATTAAAGAGGAAACATCACTTTAGACCTTAGAGAAATTAAAATAACGCAAAGGAAATATTGTAAACAACTTCAAGCTAAAAAATTAGACAACTAGATAAAATAGACAAATTCTTCAAGATACAAATTACCAAAACTGATTCAAGAAGAAAGGAAAATAGAAATACCATACGATCCAACAATTCTGCTTCTGAGTTTTTATCCAAAGAAAATAAAAACAATAAGTCAAAAATATATATGCACCCTCCTCGTGTTCACTGCAGCATTATTTACAATAGCCAAGATAGGGAAACAATGTAAGTATCCATTTAAGGGTGAACAGATAAATTGTGGTATATATATATATATATATACCATGGAACATTTTTCAGTCATAAAAAAAGAAAAATTTTGGGGTGCCTAGCTGGCTCAGTTGGTGGAGCATGCAACTCTTGATCTCTTGGCATTGTGAGTTCGAGCCCCATGTTGGGTGTAGAGATTACTTAAAAATAAAATCTTAAAAAAAAAAAGAAAGAAAAGAAAGGAAAAGAAAAAACTCTTGCCATCTGAGACAACATGGATGGACCTTGAAGGTATTATGCTACGTGAAATAAGTCAGACAAAGTAGGACAAATATTGCATGCTCACCTATACATGGAATCTAAAAATCAAGCTTATAGATACAGAGAACAAACTGGTGATTGCCAGAGGCAGGGATGGGGGGTTGGCAAGACGGGTGAAGGGGGTCAGAAGTTACAAACTTCCAGTTAGAAAATAAATACGTTATTGGGATGTAATGTACAGCATGGTGAGTATAGTTAATGATACTGTATTATATATTTGAAAGTTGCTAAGAGAGTAGATCTTAAAATTTATCAGTACAAGAAAAAAAAGGTTTCTATGTATGATGATGGAAGTTTACTAGACTTATTGTGGTGATCATTCTGTAATATATACAAATATAGAATCATTATATTGTGCACTAAAACGAATATAAAGTTATATGTCAACTATACCTCAATTTAAAAAAAAAAGCCGAATTGAGACACTTTCAGACAAAAGCTGAAAGAATGCTAGAAGACCTATACTACAAAAAACACTACAAGAAGTTTTTTAGACTGAAGGGAAAGAATTCCACATGAAAATTCAGATTGCCAGAAATAAATGGAGAGAACCAGAGAATGTAAATATGTGGACAAATATGAGACTTTTTTTAACTTAAAAAAAAAAAGACTTTTGGCTTTTTAAAAGCAAATGTAGAAGAATATATACATATAAATGTAGAAGTAAAAATAAGAATGTAGAAGTGAAAATATATATAAATCTAGCACAGAGGGCAGAGGAGGGATAAATAAAGTCATATTGCTGTAAGGCTCTTCTATATTGATGTGAATGATGACCACAGGATATGTAGGTTTATAGTACGTCTTGTAGTTGGGTAGTGTTAGTTCTCTAGCTTTTAATTTTTCTCCTTTGATACTATGTTGGCTCTTCTCAGTCTTTTGCCTCTCTATATAAACCTAAGAATGAGTTTGTGGGCATCCACAAAGTAACTTGTTGGGATTTTGATTGGGGTTGTGTTGAATCTATGGATCAAGTTGGAAAGAACTGACATCTTGACAATATTGAGTCTTCCATGAACAAGGAAAATCTGTGCATTGATTTAGTTCTTTTTTGATTTCTTTCACTAGAGTTTTGCAGTTTTCCTCGTGTAGATCTCGGACGTATTTTGTTAGATATATACCTAGGTATTTTATTTTTATGGATACTAATGTAAATAGTGATGTATTTTTTTTTTAAAGATTTTATTTATTTATTTGAGACAGAGAGAATGAGAGAGACAGAGAGCACATGAGAGGGGGGAGGGTCAGAGGGAGAAGCAGGCTCCCTGCCGAGCAGGGAGCCCGATGCGGGACTCGATCCCGGGACTCCAGGATCATGACCTGAGCCGAAGGCAGTCGCTTAACCAACTGAGCCACCCAGGCGCCCAATAGTGATGTATTTTTAATTTCAAATTCCATTTGTTCACTGTTGGTACATATGAAAATAACTGACTTTTGTATATTAACCTTTTATCCTGCAATCTTGTTAATCTGGCTTATTCGTTGTCCCTGGAGTTTTCTTGTAGTTTTTTAAATTTTCTACACAGTCATGTCATTTATGAGCAAGGGCAGTTTTATTTCTTCCTTCCCAATCTGTATACTTTGTTTTTGCTTTTCTTATTGTATTAGCCAGGACTTCTAGTACAATATTGAAAAGAAGTAGTGAGAGAGGGCATCCTTGTCTTATTCCTGATCTTAGTGGGAAAGCTTCTAGTTTCTCACCATTTAGTATGATGGTGGCTGTAGATTTTTAGTTTATTTTTTTTTATCAAGTTGAGGAAGTTTCCCTCTATCTGTAAATTAGAATGGATGTTGGATTTTGTCAAATGTTTTTCCCACACCTATTATTATGATACGATTTTTTCTTCTTTAGCCTGTTCATGTTATGGATTACAATCATTCATTTTCAAATATGAACCAACCTTGCATACCTAGAATAAATCTCATATGGTTGTATGATGTATAATTCTTTTTACATTGTTGATTCATTAATATTTTGTTGAGGATTTCTGCTTCTGTGTTTATCAGGGATATTGGTCTGTAGTTTTCTTTTTTGTAATGTCTTTGATTTGGGTATGAGGCTAATGCTGACCTCATAGAATGATTTGGGAACTATCCCTCTGCTTCTATCTTTAGGAAGAGATTGTAGAGAATTGGTATAATTTCTTTCTTAAATGTTTGGTAAGATTCACCAGTGAAGCCATTTAGGTCTGGTGCTTTTTGTTTTGGGAGGTTATTAATTACTGATTCAATTTATTTAATAGATATATTCCTATTCAGATTGTCTATTTCTTCTTATGTATATTCTGACAGATTGTGTTTTTCAAGGAATTGGTCCATTTCTTCTCGATTATCAAATTTGTGGGCTAAGGGATGTTCACAGTATTCCTTTATTATCTTTTTAAGGTCCATGGGATCTGTAGTGATGTCCCCTCTTTAATTTCTGATATTAGTGGATTATGTCTTCTTTATGTTTTTCTTAGCCTCGCTAGAGGCTTATAGAGGGTATCAATCTTACAAAAGAACCAGCTTTGGTTTCATTGATTTTTTGCTATTGTTTTAAATTTCAATGATAGCTGCTCTAATTTTTGCTATTTCTTTTCTTCTGTTTACTTTGGGTTTAATCTGCTCCTTTTTCAGGTTTCCTAATATGGAAGCTTAGAAGGTTGATTTTAGATCTTTGTTCTTTTCTAAAATGTGCATTCAATGCTATAAATATTTCTCTAAGCACTGCTTTCACTGCATCCCACAAATACTCATAAGTTGTATTTTCATTTTCATTTAGTTCCAAATATTTTAAAATATCACTTGAGGTTCCCATGTATTATTTAGAAATGTATTGTTTAATCTCCAAGTATTTTAGGATTTTCCAGCTGCCTTTCTTTTGAATTTTAGTTTAAATCCTTTATGGTCTGAGGGCATACACTATATGATTTTTATTCTTTAGATTTATTAAGGTGTTTTGTATGTGTATGACAGAATTGGTCTATCTTAGTGAATGTTCCATGTGAGCTTGAGAATAATGCATATTATGCTATTCTTAGATGAAGTAGTCTATAAATGTTCATTATATCCTATTGATTGATGGTGTTGTTGAGTTCAACTATGTCCTTACTGATTTTCTGCCTGCTGGATCTGTACTTTTCTGAGAGACTGTTGAAGTCTCTAACTATAAGTGTGGATTCACATATTTCTTCTTGCCATTCTTTCATTTTTTCTTCATGTAAATTGACACATGGGAACATGTCTGTTGTCAGACACATATACACATTAAGGATTATCATGTCTTCTTGGGAACTGACTCCTTTATCATTATGTAATACCCTTCTTTATCCCTGATAATATTCCTTACTCTGAAGTCTGCTGTCTGAACTTAATATTTCATCTTTCTTTTACTTAGTGTTTACATGGTATATCTTTGTTCATCCCTTCAATTTTATGTGTCTTTATATTTAAAGTGGTTTCTTACAGACAACATATAGCTAGCTCTAGGGTTTTAAAAAAATATTTATTTATTTATTTTTAGAATTTAAAAGAATTATTATATTCAATTAGCCAGCATATAGTACATCATTAGTTTTTGACGTAGTGCTCAACAATTCATTAGTTGCGTATAACACCCAGTGCTCATCACAATATGTGCTCTCCTTAATACCCATCACCCGGTTACCCCATCCTCCAATCCCCCCCCTTCTGTAACCCTCAGTTTGGTTCCTGGAGTCTAGAGTCTCTCATGGTTTGTCTAGGTTTTTTGATACACTCTGACAATCTGTCCTTTACTGGTGTGTTTAGACCACTGACCTCTAACTATCAATATAGTTAGATTAATATCCACTATGTTTGTTACTGTTCGCTATTTATTGCCCCTATTTTTTGTTTCTATTTTTTGTCTTCCATTCTTTCTTACCTTTTGTGCCAATTAACTGATCATTTTATATACTTCCATTTTCTCTCCTTTCTTAGCATATCAGTTATATTTATTTTTTCATTTTCTTTTTAGGGGTTGCCTAGAGTTTGTAAAATACATTTTCAACTAATCCAAGTCCATTTTCAAATAACACTACCACTTCATGGGTAGTGCAAGTACCTTATAAAAACAAAATATTCCTAATTCCTTCTTCCTGTTTCTTGTATCACTGCTTCTTTCATTCATTTCACTTATGTATTAGCTATAATCAGTGAATATATTTTTGCTATTATTGTGAACTGTTATCTGTTCAATCATTTAAGAATATTAAAAACATGTTTTTGTTTTACCATCACTTATTCTTTCTCTGATGCTCTTCCTTCTTTATGTAAATCTGAGTTTCTGACCTATATAATTTTTTCTCTCTGAAGAATTTCTTTTAACATTTTGCAAGGCAGATTTACTGGTTTGATTTTTGTTGTCTGAGAAACTCTTTATTTCTCCTTCACTTTTCTTTTTTAATTTGGGGGTGAGGAACAGAGGAAGAGAGAGAGAAAGAGAGAGAGAGAATCTTAAGCAGGCTCCATGCCCAGCGCGGAGCCTGATGTGAGGCTAAGTCTCACAACCCTGAGATCATGACCTCAGTTCAAAAATCAGACACTTAACAGACTGAGCCACCCAGGAATCCCTCTCCTAAACTTTTGAATGATGATTTTGTAGCGTACAGAATTTTAGGCTGGTGTGTTGTTGTTTTTGTCTCAACACTTTAAATACTTCATTTCACTTTCTTTTTGCTTGCATTGTTTCTGCAGGTAAGTCAGATATAATTTTTATCTTTGCTACCCTATCAGTAAAGTGTTATTTCCTCCTCTGGCTTCTTTCAAGATTTTAAAAAATCTTTGATTTCCTGTAGGTTGAATATGATATACCCAGGTGTAGTATTTTTGTTTGTTTGTTTTTGGTATTTATCCTGCTTGGAATTCTCTAAGCTTCCTGGATCTGTGGTTTTCTATCTGACATTAATTTGGGGGAAATTCTTAGCCATTATTGTTTCAAATATTTCTTCTGCTGCCTTTTCTCTTCTTTTCTGCTATTCCCATTACTTTTATTTTAAGATTTTATTTATTTATTTGACACAGAGAGAGATAGTGAGAGCAGGAACACAAGCAGGGGGAGTGGGAGAGGGAGAAGCAGGCTTCCTGCTGAGAAGGGAACCGATGTGGGACTTGATCCCAGGACCCTGGGATCATGACCTGAGCTGAAGGCAGACGCTTAATGACTGAGCCACCCGGGCGCCCCGTTCCCAATACGTTTTGTAGTTGTCCCACAGTTCTTGTATATTCTGTTCCTTTTTTCCAATCTTTTCTTCCTCCTTACTTTTCAGCATTGGAAGTTCCTATTGACAGATCCACAAGCTCAGAGATTCTTTCATCAGCTGTGTACAGTCTATTAATGAATCCATCAAAGACATTCATTTCCATTAGTGTTTTTTAATTTCTTTAGCATTTCTTTTTGGTTCTTTCTTAGAACTTCCAGCTCTCTGCTTATATTACCTTTCCATTCTTACATGTTTACTTTTCCATTGGAGCCCTAAGTATATTAGTCATAGTTGTTTTAAATTCACAGTCTGATAATTCCAACATCCCTGCAATATCTGGGTCTAGTGATTCTTTGTCTCTTCAAACTGTGTGTGTGCGGTTTTTTTGTTTGTTTTGTTTTGCTTTTTAATACATCTTATATATTTTTGCTTAAAAGTGAATATATCGTCCTGGGTAAAAAGACCTTTGGTAATATAGTGGTAAGTTGTGGGGGAAGGGGAAGACTTCTATAGGGTTCTGAACCAGTCTTTAGTGAGCCTGTGATCCTGGGCTGTGAACCTCACAAGTGCCTCTCAGTTTTTTTTTTTTTCCTACCCCATTAGGTTTTATAAGGTGGCTAGTGGAGGTTATATAGAGGGGGCAACTGTTGGTTATTTCTCCTTTCCCACGTCAGTTTGGTTCTGATAAAATCCCCGTAGGTTAGGTTCTGATAAAACAGTTTCTCTTGAGGGAAGGTATTCTTTTTTTTTTTTTTTTAAGATTTTATTTATTTATTTGAAAGAGAGAGAATGAGAGAGAGCACATGAGAGGAGAGAGTGTCAGAGGGAGAAGCAGACTCCCCGCCGAGCAGGGGGCCCGACGCGGGACTCGATTCCGGGACTCGAGGATCAAGACCTGAGCCGAAGGCAGTCGCTTAACCAACTGAGCCACCCAGGCGCCCCGAGGGAAGGTATTCTTAAGAAGAGTAGAAATCTCTGGTATACTGCATATGATTACTTTCCCCCTCCCCCTGCCAGATGGCTCCTGGAGGTAAAACTCAGAAAAGTGTGTTTCCCACACCATGACTGGTCTACCCCCACCTCAGACTTGTCCACACTGAGTCTCTAGCCAATTTGTCAATTACAATTTAGGTTTACCTACCCTAGTACTGGTTCCTGCAGAGGTTTCTGCTCTGATAAGTTATGATTCTCTGTATCCACATGCTGTCTCCAATTTGGGGGGCAGGTATTTGCCCTCTAACCTTACTTCATTTGGTGGAACTAAGAAGAGTTGTTAATTTTTCAGTTTGTTCAGCTTTTTATATGTTAAGGTAGAGGAATGACGCTGGACCAGAAATTGGAAGTGTCTGGG
Source organism: Neomonachus schauinslandi (assembly GCF_002201575.2). Lineage (NCBI taxonomy): Eukaryota > Metazoa > Chordata > Mammalia > Carnivora > Phocidae > Neomonachus > Neomonachus schauinslandi. The sequence continues at coordinate 119,249,628 of NC_058404.1, read as the reverse complement.
ATATTATTTTTGAGCTCTAAACTTTCAAGTAACATCAAGTGTTACTTCATAACACTGATGATAAGATTTTTTTTTATTCTTATGTTAATCCCCATACATTACATCATTAGTTTTAGATGTAGTGTTCCATGATTCATTGTTTGTGCATAACACCCAGTGCTCCATGCAGAATGTGCCCTCCTCAATACCCACCACCAGGCTAACCCATCCTCCCACCCCCCTCCCCTCTAGAACCCTGTTTGTTTTTCAGAGTCCATCGTCTCTCATGGTTCGTCTTGATGATAAGATTTTAATGGAGAAATTCTGGCCCTAAGATTATGTGAAAATCATAGTTGGATGTATAATAAAGCTTTCTGTTTTTTTATTTAAAGGAAAAACAACTTTATGAAAATAGTTATAAAGTACCTTTTATTGAAAATAAAGTATTTTTATTGAAAGTAAACTCAAAAGAAACAAAAAAGGAATAATAGCCTAAAACCCAAACCTATTCCCCTAGAATATCTATTTCTTTGGAACTAGGCAAGATACCACCTGAGTAAAAAACATAAATAGTGTGATTAAAAGTGATGAGACTGATTTCTACATGTGGTTGAGAGTTTAGATTTCTTACCAAATTAACTTATATGCACTATGGGATTGGTGAATTAAATATGATTTATAGAGAAACAGCAGCTCTATCTCCATTATCTAGAACATATGCTATTATCTAGAGAATATGTTTTAAGAGTTTCTTTAGTGAATGTAGGGTGTATGGGTGTGTGTGTGAGAGAGGCAGAGATAAGACACAGACAGACAGATGGAGATGGAGACAGAAAGACAGAGACAGAAAAAGAGAATACAAGGATATACACACCCCAAGATAGAAACATGGAAGATCCTTTTCCTATAAATTTCTCTAAATTTGAAAAATCAAAAATGAAAGAAAACAAAGGGGAAAACGAGTTAGAGAACCAAGTATGTTTATAGTTTCAATACTGGTGTTATAAAACTCCTAAACTAGTTTCTGAGCAAACTGCAGTTCTCAATCTCAGTGGATAATCTTTTGTGACCAATACATTTTCCTCTCTTCACAGGCCCTGACCCCACTCCTAACAATTGCTGTATAGACAATGCCCACTCTATAGAATGTGGGAATTGTGCATGTAAGATCTATGTGCAGACATTATATTTACAAAAGAGTCTGATCACTTTACACTGTCAGATGTTCAAGTTCAGCTTTAGAACCTTAAAAATATTGATGTTAATTAAAAAGTAACTTTTACTAAAGGGAAAATCAATTAAAAAATTTGGTTTCAAAAGTTTAAAGTTAGCAAGCAGCAAATAGAGTAAAATTTTAGGGTTGCCTGAGGGCTCAGTCGGTCACAAGTGTCCGACTCTTGGTTTCTGCTCAGGTCGTGATCTCAGGGTCACGAGATCAAGTCCTGCGTCAGGCTTTGCACTCAGTGCAGAGTCAGCTTGAGATTTTCTCTCTCCCTTCCCCTCCCCCAGCTTGCACATGTGCACTCTCGCTCTCCCTCTCGATAAACAAAAATCTTAAAAAAAAAAAAGAAAAGAAAATTTTAAAACTTCAGTTACTTATCCTTCATCATATTTTAAACTAAATTTTGTTCTGCATAGGCCCTATATTTCTGGAGGCCCAAATCTCTCTAAGTTAAATCATATAGAATATCTAGAAAAAAATCAAGAAAATCTTTTAATAATATTAGGTGACAACTTATAAATATATGATAATGACATGCTTTAAAATTTTAATGGTAAAGCAAATTTTATACAATTCTTTACAAGGCAGCAGCTTTTTAAAAATTTGGGTCTTAATTTTATTAAGAACCTTAATATTGCCAGGAGTATAATGTTCTTTTCAGCTGACTTAAAACTAAATATCAGGGGTGCCTGGGTGGCTCAGTTGGTTAAGTGTCCAACTGGTGATTCTGGCTCAGGTCATGATCTCATGGGTTGTGAGACTGAGCCCCACATTGGGCTCTGGGTTCCATGGAAAGTCTGCTTGAGATTCTCTCCCTCTGCTCCTTCCCCCACTTGCACTCACACTCTCTCTAAAAATAAATCTTAAAAAAACTAAATATCAAAAGTGGCTTTAAGTAAAAATCTTTAATCAATTCCCGTTCTTTCTCTTTCTTTCCCTTTCCTTCCTTCCTTCCTTCCTTCCCTTCTTTCTTTCTTTCTTGTAGAATCCACACCCAATGTGGGGCTTGAACTCACAACCCTGAGATCAAGAGTCGGATACTCTACTGACTGAGTCAGCCAGGCGCCTCTTAATCAATGCTGTTTCTAATCCTCAAGATTTAATATAAGAAGTCACGAAAAACATTAAAATATGTATCTGTTAAGCAAATATTATTAGTTTTTGACAGAGTTAAGGAAATATTTCCTCTTTGTCCACATATTGCTTGTAATAAGAGCTGAAGTATATAGCTGAAGTATACATCAAATATATAGACTTAGCAGTAGACTTGTTGGTTTGTGTTTTAATATTTATCAAATATAGGGGCAGCTGGGTGGCTTAGTCGGTTAAGTGTCTGCCTTAGGCTCAATCATGATCCCAGGGTCCTGGGATCAAGCCCCGCATTGGGCTCCTTGCTTACCAGGGAGACTGCTTCTCCCTCTCCCTCTGGGGCTCCCCCTGCTTGTGCTCTCTCTCTGTCAAATAAATGAATAAAATCTGTAAAAATATATATTTATCAAATACATCTCTCATTTTCTCTCCACTTACATTTCTTATTTCACATACCATTTGTAATAAGTTTATTCAATTTTCCTTGTGGGGGACAAGAATACGTCTTTTCCATCTGTGGTTTTGTTTCCTCTGTTTGTGACAAGACAGTTTCCTTAGTTTCTTCATGTTCACTAATACTACTATCTTTGAGGATCTGAAGTAAAGCAAGGAAATCTTTTAAGAAATATACTTTTCATACAATTTTATGAATGTAAAAAACCACCAAATCTCATAATTAAATTCAGATTATTACTGTCACCATGGAGAATTACACATATAAAAGAATATTCATGCACTATATCATTAGGTATTTGAGGATGTCACAGGAATGCATTTTGTAGAGCACCTTGATTTAGCTTTTATAGACTTGAGTCCCTGCTATTTTCATTTGTGATTTATGCAAACTGAATAAGTGAGCCTATAGTGTAGGCAGAATAATTAAAAGTGTTCCTCTTCAGTCTTACTCCCAAAGATTATTCAATAAAACTTTTGTAGAATGAAAATACAACTAAGTTGGAAAGGAGGTGAAATATAATTTTACTTGGACTCATTTCATTTGAAAAATTATATAACTGGAAAAATGAGAAAAACAGATCAAGCTTTCGGAAATTTAAGGTTCATCCTCCCACTATTAATTATAGATAACACCCTTAGGTAGTTCATGGGTTAGCTGCATCTTCCAGGCTTTTAATGGTGGTTAGTCTAATTATAAAACTGATTTAGAAAAAAAAAAAGACATCTTAGTTGGTGAGAATATTGAGAGGTTTCTCCCAAGGTAAACAAAACAAGACAAAAAATAAAAGAACAAAACAGAGTAGGGTTAACCTTGAAATAGAAATCTTCAAATTTGTCTTATTGCCATCATGGGGTGTGTGTGTGTGTGTGTGTGTGCGCGCGCGCATGCATATGTATGCATGTGTACACACAGGCCAACACTTTGAGTGTATTGATAATACTTTGAGTGCAGTGGAGAGAGAACATTGCATTGTCACAAGAAATGGTAACAAGGGATAGAGGAAGGGACAGATTAAGGAAGTGAAGAGGAAATATTTAATGACTGGGGAGGCAAAGGCACCACAGCAGCTGATGTAAATGAATTATGTAGTTCTTTTAATATCAAAGTTCTTTAAATCTGATCATGATTAATTTGTTGGAGTTCTGGTATAGAGACTTTTGTGGGAAGTCTGTCACTATACAAAAGGGCCAAGTAAAGACACAAAGATGAATTTTGATTAGTGTGGGTAAAAGGTCATATGAGGTAAGACCATATTATTTTAAGTTTTATTATTTCAGAATTTATAATAAATTGACATAGACTGGGATGAAGTCTTTACAGACAAATAACTTGAATCAATGGTGAATATTTTAAATATTTAAAAGAAGAACTTTTGGGCCCTTAAGAACTATAGAAACCTCTATTTTAAAAAGTAAACATTTTTTTAAAAAGTAAACAATTTATAATTCTAATTATGAGCAATTATTACACAGTAAAACTAGATCAACAGAAGGTCTATGACTTACTCTGTACACTTGGAAAAATAAAAACTTGGTTCTTTTCAAACATATAGCACAACATTTTAATTAATTTGTCTTTACCTCTTGTAGTCTAAATTACTGAGTTTTTCCTAGATATGGCAAGAAATAATAAGCTGTATTTCCATTATTCCTGAAATCTGTTCTCTTTACTCCAAAATAATCATTAGTCGCCCCTTTCCATCTTTTCATTCCTTTTGCTCATTTCTTAGTACTTATTTAAATTAGCTATTTTTAAATGACCACTTCTCATTTTTTAACCAGACATATAATAGAAACCTAATAAGTAAACTTGAAAAATAAATTTTAAGATCAGATTGATTTCTATGTCATATATTACAAAATAGTTTTAGGTTTTTACCTGAGGAGTTGTAGATGATGAGGTGTTTTTATCCTCCAGATGTTCATTTTGTGATTCTGTGGTGTACATGCTAATATTTAAAAGAAAAATAATTTGAATAAAATAGTACTATAAATCCATCTGAAACAAACATGGTTAAGTGGGATTAATTTTTTAATGATTTTTTATCAGAAAGTTGTATCACAGTCAAGTCAGATATCTTTATAGTTAAGACAGCTCCAAATATTCATTGTAAAGTTAAGAAGCAAAATCATGTGCATACATTTTAAAAACCATTATCACACAGAAATTTAATACTTCAGTATTTCATAATGGTGGGTCATATCTTAAAAGCATGTATCAGAAAACTCAGTTCTTTATTTTATGCACTGAAATAATTTCCACCATTGATTTACTCTATCTTCAGTCACATTCCTGTCAGAAGAGAGTCCAAAATTTTTTTAAATTAAATATGATCAACTACATTAATACCTACATCTATAAGTTACTGATACATACTGTCTTTATATGTGGTCCATTTGAAAGATCCATGGGTTTAACAATTAAAAAAAATAAAATAAATTTTATTTTGACTAACAACGAACTAGAAAAAAGAATGAAATAGGACCACATCCGGAGAAGAATTAGATCTGGAAACTTATTTTAAAATATCTATTTTTCCTACTTTCTCTGTGATTTTTGCTGTCTTTGAGTGTAGGAAGAGTATCTGCCATAAAAATATTTTTCAATTCTTGAGTTACTGTTGAGGACAAAATCAAAAACTTTAAGTCTGAATTTTTAGGTACTTGATAAGACCAAACCCCACAGTATCTCAAGTATCCGTACTTTTTTAAAAAAGGCAAGCAATTTTAATAATTAAAAATTTTAATGAAAAGAATCATTAACATTTGAGTAGCTACCACATATGCTAGGTGCTTTACATATATTGCCTCATTTTAATGAAGTAAAATATTAGTGTGTAAAATCCTATAAGGGGTCATAATTAACTTATGACTTAAAACAGAAAATAACATTTATTTTTAAAATCTTATGAAAAAATATATCTCTAAGTCCCTTTAAAGTAAAATTCCATTTTAATTAAAGGGAATATAAAAACTATTTCGTCATTAGAATGACAACCTGTCATTAACTGTTAGACTAGAAGTTAAAAGTGAGTAAGCTCTATGAACAAGGAGGGTGAGTGAAATCACCTAAGCTGTGTCAAGTTCTGAAAGGATAGGCTGAGGGCTAGAACCATTAAAAAATTTGAGCTGGAGTGCACAAGAGTTGTGAGGTCAGGACACAAAGTCCATCCACGCAATAATGATGAATGTCTGTTCTTCTGGGTGAATGTCTTTTCTTCTGGGCTCTGAAGATAAGCAGCAAAACAAAATAAAACGAATGTAGATTTATGCTCTCATGGAGCTTATATTCTTGTTGGAAGGGAAAGACAATAAACAGTATTTTCAGATTGTGATTAAGTACTGGAGAAAATAAACCTGGAAGATGTTACAGTGATCAAGGTGACATTTGAGCTGTGACCTAACTAAGGAGAAACTGTGAGTCATAACTAGGCAGATAGACAGGAACAGGCAAACATAACACCAAGAAACCAGGCAGCATATTTTAAAATCTACAGCTATGTTGGGGCACTTGGGTGACTCAGTCGGTTGAACCTCCAACTCTTGGTTTTGGCTCAGGTTGTGATCTCAGAGTTGTGAAATTAAACCCTGAGTGGGGCTCCGTGCTCAGCACAGAGTCTGCTTAAGATGGTCTCTCCCTCTCCCTCTACCCCTCCCCCTGCCCCCACTCTCTCTTTCTCTAAAAATCAACAAATAAATCTAAAAAAAAAAAAAAAATCTACAGCTAGGCCATGGTTGGGATAGCAGGACTTGGAATCCAGGCAAGCAGACCATGCAATAGAACTTCAAAACCTAGAGAAGGAGTCTGAACAATAGATGTACATGTTAGCAGCTATAAGAGAAGTTTGAGGGCGCCTGGGTGGCTCAGTCGTTAAGTGTCTGCCTTCAGCTCGGGTCATGATCCCGGGGTCCTGGGATCGAGTCCCGCATCGGGCTCCCTGCTCAGCGGGAAGCCTGCTTCTCCCTCTCCCACTCCCCCTGCTTGTGTTCCTGCTCTCGCTGTCTCTCTCTCTGTCAAATAAATAAATAAAATCTTTAAAAAAAAAAAAAAGAAGTCTGATACTGTGTCTAGTAATATTCATGTCTGGCAACTACTCAATACTCTCTTTACATATCTGCCACGAGAGGAATTGGTAATTAGTATGCATAGTAACTAAAAGTAAGGACTTTGGAGCTGAGATAGAAATGTATTTCACTCTCCTCTTTATCTCTTAATAACTGTGAGAAGTGATTTATCTTTGTAGGCCTCAATTTCCTTATCTGTAATGATATAATATTGCTAAATTTATTGGTTATTGTGAAGATTAAATGATATAATAGCTGATACAATCTGGATTATGTGAAGCACTTAACATGAATCATTTCCACAACACTGTAAGTTATTTGTTATTCTCATTTTACAGATGTTGAAACTGAGACCATGAAGGGTAAGTGGTTTTCCCAAAGTCACACAGCTAGCAAGTGGCATAGCTGGAATTTGAACCAAATACTCTTTAACACTATTTAAATCCTTGTTAACCTTGGTATCATCTTTTTCCTTTTAGTTATTCTGGAGATGTTCCATTGTGGATTTAAGTTGCATTTTCATGGTGACTAACATTATTTTCACATATTTATTGGCCATTTGAATATTTTCTTTAGTAAAGTGTTTAAATCTCTTGCCCATTTAAAAAAATATATTGGCAGACTTTTACTGATTTTTTTTTTTAGTTCTTTATGTATTCCAGAATCAAATCTTTTATTAGATATATAAATAGCTGATATTGTCTCCTACTCTGTGGCTTGCCTTTTCACACTGATGATGTCTTTGAATGAACAGAAATTTTTATTTTAATTTAATTTGTCTTTTTTCTTTATAATTAGAGCTTTATTGTTTTATGTCTTTGCCAACCCCGAAATCATAAGGTATTCTCCTATATATTTTTCTAGAAGCGTTAATGTTTTGCCTTTCACATTTAAGTCTATGATCCATCTGGAATTGATTTTTATGTATGGTTTGAGAAGAGATAAAAATTCATTTTTTCTCATATCAATATCAAATTGACTCAGCATCATTTATTAAAAAGTTCATCCTTGGGGCACCTGGGTGGCTCAGTCATTAAGCATCTGCCTTCGGCTCAGGTCATGATCCCAGGGTCCTGGGATCCAGGGATCCGCATTGGGCTCCCTGCTCTGCAGGGAGCCTGCTTCTCCCTCTCCCACTCCCCCTGCTTGTGTTCCCTCTCTCGCGGTCCCTCTCTGTCAATAAATAAATACAATCTTTAAAAAAAAAATCATCCTTTACCCATTGCATTCCAGTGTCACCTTTGTTGTAAATCAGGTGACCACATATATGTGAATTTATTTTTGGATTTTCTTCTGTTCCACTGGCCTATTTGTCTATCTTTATGCCAACACTACACTAATACTTATATAATAGGAATTGCTACCTAGTGTTTTAAGTTCTCCAGTTTTGTTCTCCTTCAGAGTAGGATAAAATTAAAAAAAAAAAAAGGATTGACTCTTTATCTCTTTGTATTTCCACATAAATTTTAGAATAAGGTTGTCTATTCATACACACTCTCACTTTCTCTATCTGGTGGAATTTTGACTGAAATTACATTGAATCTGTAGGTCAGTTTGGGGAGAACTGACATCTTAACAGTATTGAGTCTTTTAATCCTTGAACATTGTATGTATCTCTTCATGTACTTATATTTTCTTTAGTTTACCTTAGTAATGTTTATAGTTTTCAGTGTCGAGGTCTTACATATCTTTCATTAGCCTTATTTCTAGGTATTGATGTTTTTTGGGATGTACCAAACAGTATCACTTAAAAAAAATTATTACTTGTTTTTTGCTGGTATACAGAAATACAGGTAATTTTTATTTATTTACTTTATATCTAGGCCTTGATAAATTCACTTTATTCTAATGATTCTTTTGGATTTTCTAAGTACACAAGCACGCAGTCAGCAAATATGTTTTATTTCTTCCTTTCTAAATTTTATATATTTTATCTTTTTCTTTCTTTATTGCAGTAGTTGTAACCTGTCTTTACAGTTGTTTTATATCCATGCTGACCTTGGTATTGTCTGTCCTCAGTATTTGTTTTAATATAGATCTGTTGGCAATAAATTCTTTCATTATTTGTTTGCCTTAAATGTCTTTATTTCACCTCCACTTTTGAAAGGGATTCTTGTTGAATACAGAATTCCATATTAGATTTTCTTTAAGAATTTTAAAGATGTTCCACTGTATTCTGGTTCCCATAATTTCTGTTGAGACTTTAACTGTCATTTTTACCATGGCTCCTTTGAAGATAATATGTCTTTGGCTGATATTAATCATAGTCATTAAAAAACTTTTTTTCATTGTGGTAAAATATATGTAACAAAAAACTTACAATTTTAAAGTATACAGTTCACTGGCATCAAGTACATTCATATTATTAAGCAACCATCACTGCTATCATTTCCAGAACTTTATTATCCCAAACTGGAACTTTGTATCCAACTCCCTATTAAACAACTCCCCATTCTCTCTTCTCCTAACTCCCTGGCAACCACATTCTACTTTCCATCTTTATGAATTAAATTACCTTAAGTACCTCAGGTAAGTGGAATCTACAATATTTGTCCTTTTGCATCTGGTTTACTTCACTTAGTATGATGTCTTCAAACTTCATTCATGTTGTAACATGCATCAGAATTTCCTTCCCCTTTAAGGATAAATTAACACCCCATTGTATGTATATACCACATTTTGTTTATCTGTTCATTCATTGATGGATATTTGTGTTTCCATTTTTCGTCTATTGTGAATAATGCTGCTAAGAACATGGATGTACAGGTATCTTTTCAAGTATCTGCCTTCATTTATTTTGGGTATATACACAGAAGGAAAGCTGCTGGATCATATGGTAATTGTTTCATTTTTAGGGGAACTGCCATACTGTTTTCCACAGTGACTATGGCTATACCATCTTATATTCATACCAGCAATGCACAAGGGCTCCGATTTCTCTACATACTTGTCAGCACCTGTTACTTTGTTTTTCATAATAGCCAACCTAATGGGTATGAAATGGTGTCTCATTGTGGTTTTCATTTCCATTTTCCTAATGATTATTGAGCATCTTTGAGCCCTTATTGGCAATTTGTGTATCTTCTTTAGAAAAATGTCTAGTTTAGTCCTTTGCCCAGTTTTTTTTTTTTCAGATTTTATTTATTTATTTGAGAGAGAGAGAGATCACAGAGGGAGAAGGGGAGAGAGGGGGAGAAGCAGACTCGCCACTGAGCAGGGAGCCTGATGCGGGGCTCCATCCCAGGACCCTGAGCTCATAACCCCAGCCGAAGGCAGATGCTTAACTAACAAGTCACCCAGGCACCTCTTTGCCCAGTTTTTAATTGGGTTATTTTTTGCTTTCAAGTCATAAGAGTTCTTTATATATTCTGGATATTAATCATTTACCTGATATATTATTTGCAAAAATTTTCTCATTCTGTGGGTTGCCTTTTCTCTCTGTTGATGATGTTTTTCAGCACACGAACGTTTTTAATTTTGATGTAGCCCAATGTATCTATTTCTTTTATTGCCTGTGCTTTGGCTATCTAATCAAAGAAATCATTGCCAAATCTAATATCATGAAGCTTTCCCCTATATTTTCTTCTAAGAGTTTCATAGTTTTAGTTCATAGTAATTTTAACATCCTTGTCTGCTAACTGCTAACTAAAAATTCTGGGGCACCTTTGAGTCTGTTCCTATTTTCAATTTTGTATCTTGGCTTGTCATCCTATAATATTGTCTAATAGCTAGCATGGCTAATAATTTTTATTGAAAGCCTGACATTGTGTATAAAATATAGTCTCTAGATGATACCTTCCTCCAGAGAGAAATATTGGAGGGCGGTGGGGAGTGTTAATCATTAAGCAAATCAGAGACCGAGCTTGGTTGAGACAGCTTTACAACACTCATTTTACCTCAAATTGTCCCAACTCCTAGGGAATAGTTTTCTGAGAATTTTGCCTTGGATGATGTGGGGGGCGGGGGGCATCAGTATGATGGCCTCACTTGTTTTTCACAGATCAGGATACCTTACCACTTCCCCTTGGTTCACTCCTTTTGCCCATGCTTTACTATCCTAGAATAGCTGAATTAACTTCTCCACATGACATAGCTATAAATATAGGAATTGGGTGGGGCCAGAATCAGGCAGTCTGGTTCCAAAGCCTACACTCTTAAAATTAAAGTGCCTATAATATGTCAGACACCGTCCCACACATACACTAAATCTTTCATAAGGGTTTAGATGCTAACATTTAGGAAATGGCCATAATAAATCTATTTTGAAATAGAACTTTTTGGCTTTTCCATTTTAGAAGAGGAAACTATTAAAAATAAGGGCCTTAGAGCTTCAAAATAAAGTATAAATAATGAGGGGCACCTGGGTGGCTCAGCTGGTTAAGCATCTGACTCTTGATTTTGGCTCAGGTCATGATCTCAGGGTCCTGGGATCAGCCCTGTGTCAGGCTCTGCACTCAGTGTGGAGTCTGCTTGAGGATTCTCTCCGCCCCTCCCCCTGCTTGCACTCTCTCTCTTTAAAATAAGTAAATCTTTAAAAAACAAAGTATAAATAATGAGTAAGTTATAGAAGGCTAACATAATTTAGAAATAGCTCATTGGAAGTCAATTATAAAAGTGTTAAGATCCCTAGCCATCATTTCATTGCCTGTGATCCAGCCTTCTACATGCCCCACACCTCCCAACCCCTTTCACTGAGTAATCTAGAACTTCTGCTAGACTATTATCAAACTCTCAGCCTCTTATATTCTCCACCTATTTTCAGAGCATTCTCTCAAATTCTGTGTTCTATCTGAAACCAAGCCCTTCCCTTAAGGACACTGCTTCCCCTATAGTTCTTACCTTCTAGCTGTTTATTTGCTAGCACTCCTTCTGACACCCTACTGCTATTTCTAAACATTATTTTAAAAAACCTTGCCTCTTTGAGCTTGTATAACTTGACAATATCACCTTCTCCCTCTTCTAGTCATTGTCATTTACTGACTTCATGTTGGTCCCTTTCCATTATTCACCAAAGGCATGATGAGCCCCTGACCCCAAATTTGTAATGCTTGTGAGTCTTAAACATAAACTTGGATAATTCATCTTCTACCTTGGTTCCTCAGTTCTTTACTTCCTTTCCAATAAAGGAATGTCCACGCTAGACCCTTCCATCATCTGAAATGTTCTATAACCAATAATTACTAATTCAAACATCTACCTTTAAAAATACTTTATCTTCCTTCAGTTTGCTTGTTCAACTACATTTGCTTCATCCCTTCCATTCTTCAACTTCATCAGGATGTGTAGTGGAATGATACCTTTAGCTCAAGCTTTTATCCCTTTCCCTCATTACTTCCTTTTGTATTCAATGTGTGATCTATCATCTCCAAAATATTACCAATATCCTATATTCTCTTGAAATATGATTATTGTTGTTGCACCTTTCTAGAAAAACCTTGATCCTGCACCAACACTATTATCCCATTTTTTCATTCACTTAACTGAGCCATAGAAAGCTACACTAGAGTAACCTGGCATCATTATAAATTCATAACCAACAGCCTCCAGTAGGCCTTTAAAATGTACCAATCCTAAACATTCTCTGTCAATTCACTTTCCCCAACAACTATTCCAACCCTTTTCCACTCTTCTCAAATCACAGATCCTCCACATATTCCCCTTCATTCTCAGTAGATAACCTTCCCTCCCTTTTCCACATAAAAATCTATCTTCCTCTTTTTCTTCTCTCTTCTTACATTAAAGGAAGTGTCTTTCCTCCTATCTAAGGCAATCAGAGCACTTGTATAAATGATCCTTCTCTGCCTGTACCAACTATCTCTCCCCTCACACTTCCTTTTAACTAGATCCTTCCCAATGATTTTTAAATGAGTTCATCTTAAAAGTTTCCCAGAAACTCACATGCCCATTCAGTTATTGCCCCATCTGTCTCTGTTCCTTTACCAATAAATGTTTCAGAGAGTTGGCAATTCTCATAGTCTCTTTTTTCCCATAAACTACTCACCCCTCATTGTTCTCTAGTTGAAGATTCTACTCCTTTCACACTAAAAAAATAGTCCTAGCAAAGGTCATAAGTAATCTCCAAGTGATCATACGGCATGATAAAACATTCTTCTTTTGGCTCTTGTTAAACCACTCTCTCATACCCACCCTGCCCCTCATTTTTCTTCTTATCCCTCTCCTGTCTCCTTTACAGGCTCAAACTTTTCAATTGCTAGACGCTGGGGATCCTGAAGTTTCCATCTTCCAATCCTCCACCAGTTCACTGGTTGAGTGCCCTAATAATCCTCGCTGGCTTTAGGATAAAGACAAAAATATTTAACATGATTGTCTTAGTTCAGATTACCATAACAAAGTATCACAGACTGGGTGGGTTATAAACATAATTCTGGAGGTTGCACATCCAAAATCAGGGTCCCAGCGAGTAGGGTTGAAAGTCTTCTTCTGGGTTACAGATCGCCAACTTCTTGTTGTATCCTCACATGGCAAAAGGAGAGGTAGAGAACTCTCTGGGATTGCTTTTATAAGGGTACTAATCCCTTTATAAGGGACCACCCTCATGGACCTTCCAAAGGTCCCACCTCCTAATACCATCACACTGGGGGTTAGGATTTCAATATACGAATTTTGGGGGGTGGGCACATTCAGTCCATTGCAATGACCTACAGGATTCTGCACGATGTAGTCCCTGGTTCCCTCTCTAGCTTAATTTCATACCATTCCCTATCCATTTTTTTTCCCCACTCTTAGCCATTCTGATGTTCTTTCGGTTCCTTAAAATTGCCAGGTTCCTTCTGCAGGGCTTAACACTTGCTTTTCTCTCTAATTTGAAACACTCTCCACCACTACTCTCCCCTATATTTGGTTAATATAGCCCCTCAGCTCAAGGGCCATATCCTCAGAGAAATATTTATGACATCACCTCTGCCCCTAGGCTAAGTCAGGTCTAGTTTTTATATGCAGTTATAGAATCTAGATCATTTTCTTCAAGAACAATTATCTCAGTTTGTAATTATGTATCCATTAGAGTGATTGTTCAGTGTTCTGAATTAGACTGTAGACTCCATAATATTGTCCCACTCGTTCTTGAGGCTATGTTCATTTTATTTTTCAATCTTTTTTTTCATTCTGTTCTTCATATCAGACAATTTCTATTTATCTATCAAGTTCACTGATTCTTTCCTCATTCATTTCCATTCTGTTGTTGAATCTATCCAGTGAATTTTTATTTCAGATATTGTATTTTTTAGTTCAAAATTTACTTGCTTCTTGACTGTTTCTATTTTTCTGCTGTGAATGTGTATCTTCTCATTCATTACAGTTATACTTCTCTTTACCACATGAAACAGTTATAATAGCTGCTTTAATATCTTTGCTAATTCCAATATCTGTGCCATTTTGGGTTGACATTTATTGATTTTCTTTTCTTATAAGACATTCATTTCCTGGTTCTTTATATGTTAAGTACTGTTCGAGTATATCCTTGACATTTTGTTGTGTAGACTCTAGGTCTTGTTAAAATCCTCTGAAGAACATTTAAAATTTTTGTTTATTTCAGTAGGCAATCAACTTGGTTAGGTGCAGAGGATAAGCTCTCTCTTACCTTCTGATGGCACTGGTTTCAAAGACTTTGCTATGCTGTCTTTGGTCTGTCTCATGTGTGAGCCACTCAGGGGTTAGTCTGTGATTTGGGCAGTGTTTTCCCCCCATTTAATTTTAAGATTTTTATCTTACTTTAGTTCTTCAAGCCATTGCTATGCTGCTTTAGGCCTGTCTCATGCATGCACAGTTGGAGATGACCCAAAGCACCTGGGTGGGTTCATATGCAGAACTAAGGAAACTCATTCTCCGGTTTTTTCCTCTCCTAAATCTGGACCCTGCTATACCTCTCAAGGTCTTTTTTCCTGGTTTCTCTGGTCAGAAGATGGGGTTATTGTAGTTGCCCATAATGTCACTAATAGGACCTGCCCTTGGGGAAAAAACACAAAAGGAAAACAACAATAACAAGGATTCCTCATGCTCTCTTTAAACTATAGGGTCCATTTTCCCACATCTTTAGGCCATAAAAATAGGTCTTCTATTGTAGTTTTGGCCTCCTGTGCTGTCCTTGCATGGTTTTATGACTGGAGCCCGTCTTCAGGTCAAACCTGCAAAAGAAATTCAGTCTTGTAGTTTTGACTCTCCTTCACAATCCACTTGCTTTTGTTTACTTTTCGATCTTCAGGTAGTTGCTTTTCACATTTTGTCTAGAGTTTTTGATTGTGAGCAGTAAAAAAGAGGTCGCAGTGGACCTATTACATCTTGGAGGGAACTGGAAGGCTGGGTGCTCCACGAGAGGAGGGACAATATCTGGTTTTATCCTTGATCTACATGTGGTAGGCACTCAATAAATATTTGTGAAATAAATATGGAATGAATTGAGAATTTTAAAATGCCAGATACTCAAGATGACAACAAAAACAAAAACATTTCTGCATGTTAACAAGAAAGGCATCTTTTGTAGAAGAGTAAGATATTCCAACACCAAGCATAGGCTTTACAAATACATTAAGAAAAAGGAAGTAAATTATAGAATGAATAAGGTCCTTAATGATTATGCTGCAAATACAAACAAGAAATCAACAGGACAAATTAGAAAAAGATTCTCTTTCTATAGAAAAAAATTAAAGAGTGGAAGGTTTGAAGAATTAGGACCCTGGCTAAGGTAAGATTTTAAGATTTTTAAAGTATTTAAAAAGATTTTTGGTGCAAAAATGGAAGAAGATAAAGAGGAAAATCTAGATGCCTGAGTAATGTAGGGATCAGAAGCAGACTAGGCAGGATATATGAACCTTAGCTCTGTCCCCATTGCCCCCTCTTTCTTTTTTAATACTATGCCTATCTGCTTTCCTCTTTGCTCTAGATATCTCCTTCTCTCCATTTTCCTTTGGACAATTCTGGCTTCCCCCCCGGAGATGTCTTTTTCTTATGTAATAAATTTTTAAAATGCTGATTTCCTTAATATAATATAAATTTTGTAATTTAAAGTGTAGATAAACTCATAAAATTTATCTTTCTCTTAATAAATTTTTAGGAGTCAATTTCTTGACAGAATAAATCTTGTCAACAGCTCTGTGCAATTATTTAAAATAAATTTGATATAAGCAAAAACCTACCTGTATAAATCAGAATTGTGGTAATCCAGGTGTCTAAGGATTACATAGACTGTATCCTGTTAGGAGTCCTCTCATTATATGTCTGGATAGCTGGCATAATGGAAAGAATGAGGGCTTTGAAATCAGATATATATTAGTTGCGTGATCTTGGGGAAATTATAGTATCTGGTCATCTTTTAATGAGCATAATACTATCTACTTTTCTTACTTTGTGCTCACAGTTAGAGAAAGCAGAACAAAATTTGAGACTAGCCAATCAAATCTGATTTTATTAGACATTAGGGCATGATTTTCATATACTAACAAAAAAAGACTTCATAGTGGTTTATATTCTAGTATCTTTTATTCATGATCACTTCAGTTTCATTTTTAATTTTATGATATAGTTATTTCAATAAGCTTCTTTTTAAAACATATTTATTTATTTATTTGAGAGACAGAGAGAGTTGGGGGGGGGATGGGCAGGGAATCCCAAGCAGACTCCATACTGAGCGTGGAGCATGAAGAGGGGCTAAACCTCACGACCCCGAGATCATGGCCGGAACCCAAACTACGAGTGGGATGCTTAATGGACTGCGTCAACCAGGTGCCCCTCAATAAACTTTGTAAAAATCCTTTTTGGAATAAGACAGAAATAAATAAATACATACTATATATCTTGCTATTATGGGGATAAAGTAAGAAGTTTGTACAGTTCATAGCAAAAGCTATGGTATTCAACTGATAATCTTTATTCAACTGATAATTTTTATGGGGATGTTATCATATTGCTAAACTTTGCTTTTAAAGTAGTGGAAAATTTTGATGGATTTAAGAGGTTCTGGCTTTATTAGAATGTCTCTTTGATTATAAATGTTAATGGACACAGTGTGGTATCAAAGAGTGGGAAATCTAAGCTTTCTGCTTTTAATCTGCTACATAGTATTGAGTAAATCTCTTGTCACTTCTCCCTGTACCTCATTTCCAAACTTCTAAAATGAGGTAGAGAGGGAGGAGGTTAGATGATCTGAGGTTTTGATGAGTTTTAAGTTTATGCTTCTTTCTATTCACTTATGGACCTACTGAGAAACAGCGTGCGAGAATACCAACACATGTTGCTTGGGATCTACCTACACATCTTATATAAATATGTATATATGTGTACATGTATGTATATCACATAATAGAAACAACTTCTTGTCTTTCCTTGGTGTGTGTTCTACTATATACTGTACTTTGGGGTTTATCATTTTGAAGCAATGTTGTGCAACGGTGACATCTAGTGACTATAACACCTACCAGCAAAATTTATGGCCAAGTCTTAGTTCTCCAAATATGGATGATTCACTCTGCGGTTTAGCTAAATACTTTAAAATCATTCTTTATTTCTCTCTCCTACAGATTTAAAAAATATCAATTAAGTTTGATAGCAGCATTAATAATTGGATACATAATAAGGGAAATTTCTTTCAAAAAATCATACTACTTAGAATTAAGTATAAACTATTCTAAGTGAGATTGCAACTTTTTTCCTTCCATTGAAAGCAGAACTGGGATTTGAATTCAGGTGTGTTTTAATATGTAATCCATGCTCAGAGCCACTATGCATTACTGACACATAATGTTCATTTAACATATATTTATTAAATGAATGTTAGGTAAAGCATATGCATCAATATCTATTTATATGTATTGCTTTAGGATCTTTGGAGCTATTGTTATCTTTCATACAAAGAAGTCTTTCTGAGTGTACATCAAAGATCATCAAGTAAAAACTACAGTTGAGAGCTGTATCTACAAAGAGAATATTCTTTATACAGAGCATTCAAATTAGAACAGGACTTTTTGTTTTGTTTTGTTTTTGTTTTTAAGATAATGACTAGCTGGCATTATTATTTAATCAGGACAATACAAATCTGGGCTAAACTAGTACTCCAATTCAAATTGACTTTGCCACTGTTAAAATTCCTATAGTATTTAGTATTTGTTCTCATTAATCAGATATTATCTTGAATTTTTATTCTTTTCAGGTGCCTAGATCTTGTTTCCACAATAAAATGGTCAGGTATTCCAGGGTTCAGAGCATGTTTTATATCCTTGTCTTTCCCTTAGCCCCAACCACAATGGTTTTTCTCACCAAATAATAAAGTTACCAACAACTTACCCAGAATCCATGGTTTTCCACGATATGGCATCAAACTATCATGGCTTTCTCTCTAGTTCTCTTGATTCTACCTTTCAGTCACATTAAACTGTTAATTGTTCCCCCATGCATTTTTGGGTTTTTTTGCTTGTAATGCTTTACCACTGCATCTCTTCTTTGTAAGTGAAATATTGCTTAAGGGTCATTCCAATAGGACTTCCTGTAAGGCATAGCACAAACCTAGAAGTCGTCTTCCCTTTTTGAATTCTCACATCACTTTATCACTTGTCCTACATTCATTCTAGCTCTCTGGTTGTCCTTTCTTGGTCTTCTTTTTCTCTATCCATCCTTTGAATGTTGGAGTTCCTCAGCATTCTTCCCTATGCCCTCTTCTCTTCTTACTCTACATACATTTCTTAAGAAATTTATTTTATACTCATGGCTCCAATTATGACCAATATGCTGATGAGTCTGGCCTAGAGAAGCTCTGTTGTTTCTTTTTTTTTAAATTTAATTTTATTATGTTATGTTAATCACCATACATTACATCATTAGTTTTTGATGTAGCGTTCCATGATTCACTGTTTGCGTGTAACACCCAGTGCTCCATTCAATACGTGCCCTCTTTAATACCCATCACCAGGCTAACCCATCCCCCCACCCTCCTCCCCTCCAGAACCCTCAGTCTGTTTCTCAGAGTCCATAGTCTCTCATGGTTTGTCTCCCCCTCCGATTTCCCCCCTTCATTTTTCCCTTCCTACTATCTTCTTTTTTTTTTTATTTTATTCTTATGTTAATCCCCATACATTACATCATTAGTTTTAGATGAAGTGTTCCATGATTCATTGTTTGTGCATAACACCCAGTGCTCCATGCAGAATGTGCCCTCCTCAGTACCCACCACCAGGCTAACCCATCCTCCCACCCCCCTCCCCTCTAGAACCCTGTCTGTTTTTCAGAGTCCATCGTCTCTCATGGTTCGTCTACCCCTCCGATTTCCCCCGCTTCATTCTTCCCCTCCCGCTACCTTCTTCTTCTTCTTTTTTTTTTTTTCTTAACATATATTGCATTATTTGTTTCAGAGGTACAGATCTGAGATTCAACAGTCTTGCAAAATTCACAGTGCTTACCAGAGCACATACCCTCCCCAGTGTCTATCACCCAGCTGCCCCATCCCTCCCAACCCCCACCACTCCAGCAACCCTCAGTTTATTTCCTGAGATTAAGAATTCCTCATATCAGTGAGATATTGGATACATGTCTTTCTCTGATTGACTTATTTCGCTCAGCATAATACCCTCTAGTTCTATCCACATCGTTGCAAATGGCAAGATCTCATTCTTTTTGATGGCTGCATAATATTCCATTGTATATATATACCACTTCTTCTTTATCCATTCATCTGTTGATGGACATCTTGGCTCTTTCCATAGTTTGGCTATTGTGGACATTGCTGCTATAAACATTGGGGTGCACGTACCCCTTTGGATCACTACATTTGTATCTTTGTGGTAAATACCCAGTAGTGCAATTGCTGGGTCATATGGTAGCTCTATTTTCAACTTTTTGAGGAACCTCCACACTGTTTTCCAGAGTGGCTGCACCAGCTTGCATTCCCACCAACAGTGTAGGAGGGTTCCCCTTTCTCCGCATCCTCGCCGCTCTGTTGAGTTTCTAAATAGTGTATTTAAGTACTTACGTGTATCTCTACTTCATTGTCTTTACAAGCATCTTAAGCTCAATATATGCCCAACTGAACTCAAAACCTTCCCCCACTGAATCTATTCCTTCTTCAGAGAATTTCCTATTTCAGAGAATGAAGCCACCATCTACCCTGTTGCTGAAATTAGAAACCGAGGAGTCATTCCTTCTCCTTCCCTGCTGATAGCCAGTGAGTTACTAAATCATGTTAATACAAGCTCCTAAATAATTGTAAATTTTGTCCACTTCTCTCATTACAAATTGCCACTGCTCCAGTCCAGGCCATAAGCACCTTTTCCCATAAGCTCTGTAATGACCTTCCAACTGTTCTTCCTACCTCCAGTCTTGGGCACCCCCTTGTAATGTCCACAAAGCAGCATCATCTAAAATGATGATTATGGCATGATTATGGCAACTTCCTGCCTAATATTCCTCAATGGCTTCCCATAGACGAAAAATGTCCAAACTCAAACGCAGCTTACGGAACTTATTTTAATAAGGGCTAAACTTGTCCCTGCCTATCTCATTTTTTAACTTGTCTTTTTAAACATCAGCTATATTTTAGTTCTTTAAACCTGCCAAGCCTCATATCTCTGAGACTTTATACATTCTGTATACTGTCTTCCACCCCTACACCCCTGTTTTTTGCACAACTCACTCCATATCAGTTTAGAGATCCTTCCTTTAGAAGTTCCCTTTAGGATGCATCCTTATCATAGCATCCATCCCTTATCACAGCATTAGTGTATCTCACTAATACAATTGCTTGTTTAACTATCATCATTCTATTATTTGACAAATATTCAGTGAGACCCCACTATGTAACTGGTACTGTATTCGTTCTCCTTTGTGCATAGAGTTTAGTCAATACAGGGTATTGTGGAAGCACATATAGTTTGTGCTTGGGAGAGGGCCAAAGAAATGCTATTTAGTAACTTGCATTTACCTATTAGATTAAATCAGCGCTGTGATTTCATAATCATTTCTGAGTTCTTTGAATTACCTAGATGGTAGGTAATTATCTAATCTCATTAACTGTTGAGTTTTAAACATATAAAACAATATAAACATATTACTTTCTACCTAGCAGTTTTTCTTTGATATCATTTTGGATATAATAGAGTATAAAAAGGAAAGAGACAAACTACTACAGTAAAAAATATGGGATTTATTGTCAGAACACTGTGGTTAATAATTCTGCCACTTACTAGGTATGTGTCCTTGGTTAAGACCCTTAACCTCTCTGAGCCTCAGTTTCCTCAACTGAAAAAGGTAGCTATAAAATCAGATGAGATAAGAAAAAAAAACCGCATAGCACAAAATGTAAAAGGCTACCCCAATGCTTTTTATTATTATTATTATTATTAGAGTAAATACAGATCAGGTCTCCCTATTACTGGTAATCCCAGTTCTACAGGCAACAGGATTTCCAAATTCATCCTTCATCTCCACTTTACTATTTAAGAGTTAGGGTTTTGCAATTTAATAAACACATATTGATGGAAGTGGTTAAAAAAAAAAGCTCCCCCCCCAACAAATTTAACAAGTAAATATTAAGGGGATAAGAGAGAAACAAAGCAGCAGCCTATGAAAATCTAGAATTTGGATATAAGGAACCAAAAAAAAAAAAAAATCAAGGCACTTTTTTTTTTTTTAAATGTTAACTGGAAGGGTAGGTGGCACAAAAGAGTGATGCTGTGAGCCATTTATCAGTAAAATGGTAACCTATTAAACTGGGAAGTCAGGATATCTGGATTCAAGAACTCACTTGGTCACTAACTTACCACTAATAACCAGGTAGCCAACCCTCCCAACAGTCTGGTCTTATGACTTCTTGGCTACTATGATCTTTTCCCTCACACCATCTCAGCTACCCACTCACAAGGCCACAAATCTCAAATGGGCACTTGATCCTGCCCAGCTATGCTACTGTGCTTCTCTAGTATTGCTATAGACTGAATATTTATGTCCCCTCAAAATTCATATGTTGAAATCCTAACCCCTAATGTGATGGCATTAGGAGGTGGGGGTCTTTGGTATATGATTAGGTCATGAGGACAGAACCCTCACGAATGGGATTAGTTTCCTTAATAAGAGTTCCTGAGAGCTCCCTAATCCCTTCTGGCTATCTGTGAACCAGGACTAGGGCTCTCACCAGACACTGATTCTGCCAGCACCTTGATCTTGGACTTCCCAGCCTCTAGAACTATGAGAAATAAAATTATTTATAAGCTACCTAGTCTATGCTATTTTGTTAGAGCAGCCTAAGACAAGTATGACTGCCTTCTGTCTTCTGAAATGACTATTTTATGGGGCATCTGGGTGGCTCAGTCGGTTAGGTGCCTGCCTTTAGCTCAGGTCATGATCCCAGAGTCCTTGGGATTGAGCCTCGCATTAGGCTCCTTTCTCCAGGGAGCCTGCTTCTCCCTCTCCCTCTGCCTGCCGCTCCCCCTGCTTGTGTTCTCTCTCTCAAATAAATAAAATCTTAAAAATATAAAATAAAATAAAATGACTATTTTATGCCTTCTTTTCACCCCTTAGGCCTCCTACCCAAACATTCTTCCTTTTCTCTCCTTACTGATCTAGCCTCAGACCTTCTACTTTGAGAAACTCTCTCCTGAGATCACTGAATCTATTCATCTATCTGCATCTCTACCTATACTCACTGCCTTTCTTTCTATTACTATAAATTTTATATTCATGTTTCTGAGCCAACACATCTACATATTCCCTGGATCCCATTCTCTCTTGTTTTCTCAAAGACTTCATTCTTAAAACATATACATTCTCTCTTATGCTATAATTTTTCTCCTCTACTGGATAATTCCCATTAGCCTAAAAACACACTTCAGTATTCCCATCTTTGAAAATTCTACTTTGACCCCACATATTCCTCTATTACCTACATTTCGCAGCTCTTCTTCATGAAATATCTTGAGATAGCTATAGTGCTATGTCTATTTCTTCACATTACATTTTCTCTTCATTGTGCTTGTCAAGGCACATAACTACTACATGTTGCCAAAATCCAATGGTCAGATCTCTTTTTTTATTTGAATTTTCAGCATGTTTCAATAATACTGGCCATGCTTTGTTGTCTTGGCTTTTAAGTCACCGCATTCTTTGGGTTTTCTTCCTACTTCACTGGCTACTCTTTCTCCATCTCCTTCGCTTGCTTCTTTTCCTCTGCTTTACCTCTAATCATTGGAATGCTCTATGAAAACACTTTCTCCAGGTAATTTTTTCTACATGCTGATGTTTCTCAACTTTGTGTCTTTGGTTCCTTACACAGAACTCAAGACACAGAACTTACTTTAGATTTCTGATAAGCATATCAAACTTAAGGTGAGCAAAATAAAAACAACCCTCCCCCAACACACACACACACACACACACACACACACTCATTTTCTTTAGTCTTTTTCATTTAGTAAATGGCACAACCATCCACTCAAATTCAAGAGAAAAGCCTAGGAGCTTCTCTTTTTTTCTCACTCCTATATTCATAACATCACCAAGTCTGTAGATTCTGCCTCCAAATACATCTCATATCCATCCACTTCTTATACCACTCTAGCCCAAACTACTGTCATTCTTTCCTGGATCACAACTATCTTCTGCTACTAATCTTCTCCCGCAATCCCTATGATCCATTAACCACATAATAGGCAGAACACATCTTTTTTCAATGTAAATCAGATTATATTACTCCCTTTCAGAAGAACTCTTTGCTGGTTTATCATCACACTTGAAATGAATTCCAAACTTATTCCATGGGTAGATCTCCATGATCTATTCAAAGCCCTGTATGATTTGGCTCCTACCTATCTCTTCAAGGTCATATTATACCACTTTATCCATATTCCAGCTAGAGCAGTCTTATGGTGTTCCTTGAAAGCTACTGTAGGATTTTTGCAGTTGGAGTTTCCTTCAACTGCAATGCTCTGATCCTAAATATTTCTGTGGCTGGCTTTTTTAGATCACTGAGGTCTCAGCACAAACGTTAGCTCTTCAGAGAGCCCTTCCTTAACCAATCAATCTAAAGCAACTTTTTCCCCAGCATCTCTCTCACTTCATACTGTTTTACTTCTTCACGTCACTTAACATTATCCAATTTTCCTTGTTCATATCTTGTTTCCTTTTTCACTGAATTTTATGAGAACAGGAATCTTGCCAGTCTTTCTTACCATTGTATTCAGAATAATGGCAAAATAGTAGTTTCCTAAAGATATTTAATAAACGCCTGTTCCTGAGTGAGTCACTCGACCTCTCTCACATTTGTGAACTTATGAGTGCTAGGCTTAGCTCTGGGTCCAGGGAATACAAAGGCGAATAAGGCATGGCTCCTTGTGGATCTCATACATTCATCCCTTCAACAAATATTTACTGAATGTATATTATACTAAGTTCCAGGTACTGTTTAGTCTGTGTTTAGTTCCCTCCTCAGTAAAATGGAGTTTTGTTAACCAACTCCATCTCACAGAAATGTATAAACAGGATGAATATGAAAATAATGTACAAAATGAGATGTAGCATAAACATGTTATTTATATAGTACTACTACTGCACTTGCCTCTTTCCTTTGGTCCAGTAATGGGCGGGAACTCATGACAAGAGACAGCCAACTGATAAAAACAGCTATATAAATTTTGGTACTCATTGAAGGCAATAAATATGAATGCCCTTTTCATAGGCACATAGTAACTAAACCATCTGGGGTCATGAATTCTTTAGTTGTGATAGTAACAAGTGTTAATTTTCACAGTGCTGTTGCACAAATAACCATTCTATTTACCCTTACGGAAAATTAGGGAGTACCCGGGTCAATTGCTCCTCTCCATCGCACCATCTAATTTTTCATAGGCTCTAGGATACACATAGAGGGGCGTCAGGGACCGGGTATGCGCCTGCAGAGCTCTTACGACTCTTGAATGATGTACTGGACACCTGGTACCTGTGCAACAACTGTCCTTAATCCTTCAAAAGCACTGATCTAAAGGGCTTGTCCACTGTGATAAAGCCAACAGAAATAGGCTGGGGACGGGGCAACTGAGAGGAGGGTGAGTTAGGGAGGAAAGCCTTCCCGGGATAAGCAACGAACCCTGGAACACACCTCCAGTCACAGGAGCATGTTAAGGTTCATTTGCAGATATTCACCATTTGTACAACCGTCCGCCCTTAATAAAATTAATTTTGCAGTCAGTCTTGACTGACAGACCTCTTTTTTCTTACTTGCGAATTACCTGTAAAATGCGAGAAACAGAGGAGGAAGGGCAAGAATAAAGAAGAGATGTCGGGTGAGGGAGTAAAGAAACGAGTGAGGGTGGAGGAGAGAAAAGGGTCTGTGGCTGTTTCGCCAGTCTCTGACAAAGGAGCCATGAATCCTCCTGAAGCGGGAGGAAAGGAGTTCCTCGGGTGCACAGGAAGGGAAGGACGGCGCGAGACGAGGGACCAGTAGTGCCCAAGGGCCTGGAAAGGACGGAGTTGAGAAAAATGGACCGTACCTACAATTCCTTCAGCATCCCTCGCTACCCCGGGAGCGGCCCTGGCGCCCAGCAACCGCCGCGTTCACCACGCGCCGCGCTGGGGGCGGGGGGGTGGGGGGGTGGTGGTGGTGGTGGTGGAGAGATGGGGGGGAGGGGGTGTGAAAGCCGCCAGGACCCGCCCCCGCGCGGGCAGCTGGGGCCAGGCTAATGGCCGCTGGCTCAGCGGAGGGCGGCGGGGCGGGGTCTGGGCGGGGCTGGCGGGGACGGGGCGGGGCTAGTGACGGCTGCGCCTGTAAGTGGTGTGTGGTGGGCGCTCTGGCCTGTGGAGGTGAGAGTTTTGGGGTTTGCCGCGAGCACCTGGTGTGCTTTCCGTCTATTCGACTCGTTCCTTTCCACGTCTCTTGTGAATATTGACCTATTGGATTGTCAAAGTCCAGGGACAGAGTTGACATCACAGGGCCCTTCAGCCAAAAAGCAGCGCCAGGGGGCTGCACGTGCCAGAAGTGACTTGTCACAACTCACGTTTCCTCTGAAGCCAGCTTAAATATAATGCGGTTGTAAAAGAGAATAGTCTCTGGGGTTAAGACTGTCTGGGCTCAAATTTCAGCACTGCCACTCTACAGCTATGGAATGACAGACAAATACATAGACTCCCTGAGCTTCCGTTTTCTCTTCTGTAAAGGACGTGGTTGGTGGCGGTGTGAGAAAAGTGAATTGACAAGTGACAAGTGTCTGGAACAGGGCTCGGTCCAAAGTAAACACTCAATGTCCTGTTATTAGTATAAAACCTTTTTTTTTTTTTTTCACGTGAAATCTTATGTGGAGACCTTCATATGAAACGAAAGCAGAGCTACTCTAGTTGAGGGTGGGCCCCTAGAAGCTTTGGGTTCTTAGTCCTAAGGCGCCTCTTATGGAATCTCCAAGATTCCTAAAAGAGGAAAAACAACTGTTATTGGATTAAGTCCAAACTTTTTATGAAGACAAACTGCCCTTTTCTAACTTCGCTTCTGATACTCCAAACAACTTCAATTCCTGCACACACTGTATCCCTTTTTGCCTATGTGTTTTTTTAATGTTATTTTACTTTATTTTTTTTAAGAGAGAGAGAGTGTATGTCCAGGCATCGGGGTGGGGGTGGGGGCGGGGCAGAGGGAGAGGGAGAGAGAATCCTAGGCAGGCTCCAGGCCCAGCACAGAGCCCTAGGAGGGGCTGCATCCCAGACTCTGAGATCATGACCTCAGCCGAAATCAAGATGTAGGATGTTTAACCGACTCAGCCACTCAGACGCCCCTAAAGTTATTCTATCAAGAGTGTTCTCTTTCCCCTTTTCTTAGTTATCCTTTAAAATCTGACTTAAATTACAACTCTTTCTAGGGCGATCAAATAAAAAAATTCTCCCTCATCTTTAGCATGGTGTAGACATCTCAGCAAGGATTGAAAGTTATTTTCTCCCTTGTTTTAGGAGAATAGACAAGATTTTTTTGTGATTATAGGGTTAGGGAAATGCTTTGTTCTCCTGGCAGGGAAGGGAAAAGCAGGATACTGGTGGCGGTACAGATGGTAGAGCTGGGAAGGAAGGCTTTTGAGAGGAGTCTGAAGGCCTCTAGGGCACTGCTCTGTGCTCCAGATGCAATGAACTACTGGAGAGGTTAGTGCTTTAGGGTCCATCTAAGGAGTTTGGAGAGCACATCAACAAGTGGGGTTTTGGAATTCTCATCAGAACAGAGGGCTGAAGTCAGATTTAATTTGGGTTTGTCAACTAAAACCTGTGTTACTGCTGGAGTGGAGGGGGTGGGAGGGATGGGGTGGCTGGGTGATGGACATTGGGGAAGGTATGTGCTATGGTGAGCTCTGTGAATTGTGTAAGACTGATGAATCACAGACCTGTACCCCTGAAACAAATAATACATTATATGTTAATAAAAATAAATAAATTATTAAAAAAAATAAAACCTGTGTTACTTGTTCCTAAAATGGCACAAAGCAGTTCCCACCGGTTAAAAAGAACTACATAAATTATTCATATAGAAATACAATGTTCTGAAACATTTCAAAAATAATGTCCTTCATTTATTTAAAGATAACATGATGACAATTTAATAATGGTTTAAAAAACATTTAAAAAACATTGATACCTTTTCTTGTAAAAACTTGAGTAACTTAAAAGTAATTAAGTTGATTATATTTGCAACCATGTCATTGAAAGCAAAACACTTTTGAGGAATGAGGATTTTTTCACTAAATTTGACATGATGAAAGTAGCTTAAAAATATCTTCTATATAAATGGTTCTTTACATTGGGAAGAATAAATTGAAAGGTGATGGTCAAATAATAAAAATAGAAATGTGGTCAAACTTGGTTAAAATTTAACTGCCAATTTTCTTTTCCATTCCTACCTGTCACTAATTCTCTTATCCACCTTAAGTACCAATTATTTACTATATTCCAGGCTCCACTATTTCAAACTTTTCTAATATGCCCACCCTTTGACCTAGTTGTTTTCTTTTTCACCTTACTCTCTAATACTAATACATCAATTCAAATTGAAGGTCCATTTCAAGTTTTGCCTCCTTTAAGAAATTTTTCTTAGAACACTTCTTAAAAAATTTTTTATTGTTATGTTAATCACCATACATTACATCATTAGTTTTAGATGAAGTGTTCCATGATTCATTGTTTGTGCATAACACCCAGTGCTCCATGCAGAATGTGCCCTCTTTAATACACATCACCAGGCTAACCCATCCTCCCACCCCCTCCCCTCCAGAACCCTCAGTTTGTTTTTCAGAGTCCATCGTCTCATGATTCATCTCCCCCTCCGATTTCCCCCCCTTCACCTTTCCCCTCCTGCTATCTTCTTCTTTTTTTTTAATTAACATATATTGCATTATTTGTTTCAGAGGTACAGTTCTGTGATTCAACAGTCTTGCAAAATTCACAGCACTCACCATAGCACATACCCTCCCCAATGTCTATCACCCAGCCACCCCACCCCTCCCACCCCCCACCACTCCAGCAACCCTCAGTTTGTTTCCTGAAATTAAGAATTCCTCATATCAGTGAGGTCATATGATATATGTCTTTCTCCTTAGAACACTTTTGAATTATTCATTTGAATTACAGCTATTTGTACGTATCTTATTTCCTTATAAGATTCTTGAAGGCAAGTATCATGTCTCATTCATATTTGAATTCTCCACAGTGTCAGTTGCCACTAGAACTCAAGTTCCATTAAGCAGAGCCCTTGAACATCTTGGTCATTGCTGTATTCCTCAGTACTTAGCATAATGCCTGGCACATAGTAGCATATTATAAGCGCATTTTGAGTGCATGAATGTAAGGATTTGTCTGTTTTATTGATTGCAAAATGAATATTTGAATATTACCAGGTGAATGAATGATTATTTGGAAGGCTCAGTATTCATTATACACAACAGAAGTTCTTCAATCTGTGTATCTTCACAGAAGTTAAATATAAAGTATTTATGTTGCCTTTCACCTATTCAGTGGATGATGTATCTTTCTGAAAATAAGACATCCTCTAGAACTGCAAGAGTAAAATGTAAAAGAATCAAAATAAAATGGATGTTTACATTAAGTTTCAGTTTTGTTCCTTGTACTTTTCTGTTCTAAATTTTCTGCAATGAAAATGTCTTATTTTGCAATCAGGAAAAAATAATACTATTTTTAAAGAGTGTAAATGATGAGATCATTTGCAAATGTGTGGCTGAGGAAACTTTAAGGACACCCAAGTCCAATCAAGGTTAACTGGAATTAATGCCAGAGAGAAAAATATTGGAATGTGAAAATAATTTAGAGCTGAAACCTAATCAGCTGCTCAAAAAACAAAAAAACAAAAAAAAAAACCTCTCAGAGGAGAGATGGATGGCACTGACCCTGGGGGGAAAAGGACATGGTAGAACAAGTACTTACAGTGATTTTTTTAGCAGTGTCCTTGAAGTATGACACACTGGCAATGGACTGTTTCATATGTTGAAGCCCTAATCCCCAGTGTGATGTTATGTGGAGATGGGGCCTTTGGGAGGTAATTAGGATTAGATGCGGTCATGAGGGTGGGGCCCTCATGATGGGATTAGTGTGCTTGTAAGAAAAGATGCCAGAGAGCTTACATATTACCCCTCCCCCCACCCATTCTCATCTCTTTCCCTACCATGTGAGGACACAGCAAGGAAGCCATAAGCAACCTAGGAAGAGAGCCCTCACCAGAACCTGATTATGCTAGCACCCTTATGTTGGACTTCCATCCTTCAGAACTATGAGAAAATAAATGTCTGTTGTTTAAGTCACTCAGTCTATGGTACTTTCTATAGCAGCCCAAGCAGACAAAGACAGAGCTAGGAGACTAAGATCTGAAGTGTTATGTGGCAAGTGGTTTTCTATACTGGAAGAAGATCCCCTCAGTGATTCCGTTGATAAATGTTTATTAAATGCCTACTGTGTTTCATGCCCTGTGCAAACTACTGAGGATCCAAAGATGACCAAGACAAGGCTCTCACCCCTAAGGAGCTGATTTCATAGGAGACAAGCATGTAAACAAACTGAAAAAAGGGTTATAAAGGCTCTGGCAGAAGTATGTATGGGGCACATACATCCCATTCACAGGGACTCAGGGGGTAGAGTCATTGTTTCTGTCTGTGGTTGGGGTGGGGTAGGTTTGGTTGGCCTGAGTCAACATCTGTATCAAGCTAACTCTGAGTTCACCAACCAAGTGGACAGCTGTGACTCACAATGTGGTGATAAACCTGAGACTTCAATGGTGAGCGCTGCACAGGCCCATATGGGTCAGTTACAGAGATTTAGTTGGTGGCTGCCCACCGAGGAGAGGGAGGACAGAACCTGCTGCATGCTCTCCAAAATGGAACTGGCTATTGGCAGTGGCTGAATGGCCTCTCTCACCATTTCTACACTGTGAATTTTCACTTCTCATTCTTCTTTGGGGCCTTGACTATTTATAACAACATTCTCATTTACTAATACTACTGTATTTTGTACAAGTTAACAAGCATTCAATGCTTGTTACTTTGACAAAAACTACTGGAGAATGCGGGACCTGGCATTAACTGCAGCACCCTTCTGGGTCACATGCCTTTTGCTGTCTAAGTCCTAATCACCCGCCCCCTCCCCCCATCCTAGCCAAGACCCTACTTTCTCTGGAAGCTGTGCCTAAACTGCACCAACCCTGGATTAGGTAGGTGCTCCTGTTATGAGCCCCCTAGACTCCCATATTTCCTGCATCATAGCACTTATACTATTTTGAAATCTCTTATTTAATTGTCTCCTCTATCAGACTGTCAGAGCCTTAAGGACAGGAACAGTTTTGATGATGTGCCTAGGTCATCAAATCTTCCACTAAGTATTTGTTGAATGAATCTGGTTTCAGAGCCTGTCAAAGGAGAGGACCAGATGAGCATTGGGTTTATGTTGCTACCACCAAGGTGCACCTAACCAATTAAGTTCAATTTATATCCACCTGAATTTTGGTGTAAATTAATCCAATCCAAACAAAGAGCATAAACTAGAAGAAAACACAGGACCATAGAATAACCAAATTCAGGCTGATGTAAAAATGAAGCTGTTATGGCATCATATTACATTAGCCTTATAAAAATTAAGCTGGTTTTGAACAGACGTGAAAGTCATGGAGAAAGGGTCTGGAACAGTAGTTTAAGGACAAGAGAGGAATGGATAGGCTTTATGCAGATCAGCTTGGTAGGATCAGAATATTTATAATCTATTCATTTAACACATATTTCATATCTACTTCAAGATTAGACTGAACTTTGGATTCTGGGTTAAAGAGTTTAGATGGGATATGACAAGTAAGTAATAAATGCTTCAGGTATACATACACCATGAGAAAAGCTGTGAACTATATTCAAACATGATTATTCTAGCAACTAGGCAGGAGTTGACCTAGAATTAAGTAGAACTTAAAGGTGATACACAAAAGCAGAGATGGTCTATTGAATAAGTGGAATAAAATGTGACACATGCACATAAGCCTTTCTTCTACTGTCTTCTCTGCAGGCATGCTACAATGTTTGAAATTCTTGCCACAGAAATCACTCTTTCAGTTTAAGTTACTATCTTTAGAAAGCCTGTTACTAAGTGATGGTAACACTCAATACAATGGTACCCCTGTCTCCCAAATCTGATCTTTCCTTCCTCCTAGGTATCTCATCAATGAATGCTTAGTGGGAGGCAATATTTTCACACCTTCTCAGAGCTGGGTGTGGTCATCACCAGTAGAATGTAAGAGGAGAGATGTGGCCAAATTCCATATCACTTCCTCAAGAATAAATTGCTTGCCTCAGATTCCACCCCTCCACTTCTTCCTGAAGTCTAGAAAGGAGACATGGAAGAGATTCATCTTTAACCTATGTTTTAAGCTAGGGCTTAAGACATGTCAGTGCCGCAAGAGAGAAGGACATGGGTCTCTGAGCAGACCCATGAGCTGAGTAATCCTGTCAGCATCAACTAGGAAGCCAGTTTCATGAGAGGGAAATAAATTTCCATTTTCTTTTAAATACTTTATTTTTTTGTTTCTTCATTATAGCAGCTTACCTTACTCTAATTAATATTATGTTCATGAGATTGGCATTGATTTGAAAATTAGCTATCTCTCACCTAGAGAAGAGGAAGACCCTGAAGACGTGGGTCACAAGAAACAAATAAGAAAGGGCTGAATCAGGGCACTCCTTAGGGGAAGGGAAACTCAGATGGGCTGCTAAAATGGGAGACTCTGTGTTGCCACCTAGGAGAGAGGATAAGGTCTTTTGATAATCTAGATAGGTCCAAGAGGAAGAACCAATGAAGACACTTTGCATACTTGAGAATTTTGGTGGGACCAATCAGTTACAATAATTCACAGAAAGGTAGCAAGAGAGGTAGAAATGGAGAAGAGGCAGATTGGCACAGAAAGTGCAGATAGAAACTGATGAGGAATTGCATTATGGTATTTAAAAATAAAGAAAAGAGGAGCCCAAAACATTTCAAGGCATGAGTGGTCAGGTGACCATGAATCATGAAACTATGACCATAGCAGTATGTTAGAACAAACTGTTGGCTAGTAGAACAGGATACTGAATTTGATCTTTTCCATGTTAATTTTAAATTGTGGTAGTACATTTTACCGAACAATTTAAGATACATAATGAAGAGGTATTTGAAACAAACAAACAAACAAAAAAAGGTCGAGAAATCAGGTTGGAGATGTAGAATATTACCACCCACATGAAAAGGATAATGGTTAAAAATGCTCTTTCAAGACATAGCCACACTTTTGGTTCTATTACATTTAAAGTTTGAACATCACATATCTCAATATGCATCTAGATAATGTAGCCTCTGCTAGTTGGTAAAAGCTTTCTAATCATCATATTCAGCATTGTCTCTTCACCTCTAAACTTGTATAGAGGTCTCTTCCTGAACTTCTTCATCTTTATTTTGATGTTTAGCTTTCTGGAGAAGCCTGGGACCCAGCAAACCAATGAGTAGACTTCCAATTGGGGCTGTGATGAGGATGGACAAAAATGCCACTGTCAACACATCCATTCCGTATTCTTCTAACTGTTTCTCTCCATGTGATCTTGCCGTGTCCAAAGCCACAGATCCTATGGCAGCCTATAAAAGTTTAAGGTAACATTGGAAACATAAGATAATTGCATAGAGAAAAGGTGAATTATTTTGTCATTTGCAAAAACAAATTGCTTGTTTTTTTTGCTCAGCTAAGAAAGTTCTATTAGGGGGTGCCTGGGTGGCTCAGTCGTTAAGCGTCGCCTTCGGCTCAGGTCGTGATCCCAGGGTCCTGGGATTGAGCCCCGCATTGGGCTCCCCTGCTCAGCGGGAGGCCTGCTTCTCCCTCTCCCACTCCCCCTGCTTGTGTTCCCTCTCTCTCTGTGTGTCTCTCTGTCAAATAAATAAATAAAAAGTCTTTAAAAAAAAAAAAGAAAGTTCTATTAGCCTTCTTTCAAAGTATACTGCAGTGAATTTTGGTTGTCTGAAAACTCTCCCTGCCCTTGCTTGGGGAAGGAATAATGATTCATATGTACCTATTTGTATAAGGTAAGGTTCCAAAAATATCAGGCAAATATATTTCAAAACACAAGGCAAATTCAACACATGATATTAATTAACTAGAACATGATCCCATATACTAAATTTCCCCTGAGTAAAGATGAAAGTTACTGGTCATCTCATTCTTTTATCTTTAGTAATTTCAAAGTAAGAAAAAACAAGATGAAAAAAATGCAGTGATACTGGAAGGTGGTGAAGTTTTAAATGAAAAAAACAACCACATAAGAATATGCACTGCTTTTTAGAGCCTAACTGTTAAACATCATGAAACTTGAAAATGCGAAGCACCTTCAAAACTTGAAGTTAATCTTATTAGGTATTTGGTTAAGTTTTGTCTCAGGAGTTGGTAAAATGTTTTATTTAAGATTTATCTTTTGGGAAGTTTCAGGAAAATTTTTATTTTCTTTTACAGGCAAAATGCAACATTAATGTACACGGGAAAATAACATACTAAACAATCTGGTTATTCCCTTAGTCCACAGAACACAACAACGTTAGCCTCTAGGACAGTGAGACAGAAGAGAAAATATCAGTGTGCCTGAGACACATGGCAGAGACTACTAATTGCCCACAAATATCTGCATATACTCTTCTATTATAGAACTCTTAAGTTTCAGCTGGTCACATTACTATACAAATGGAGAGCTTTTCAGCTGTCTTTACAACTAGATGAACATGCATTATTCAACATGTTCTTGATAATGTTTCCTTATTTTATTTTTTTTTTTTTTTTTTTTTTTTTTTTTTTTTAAAGATTTTATTTATTTATTCATGAGAGACACAGAGAGAGAAAGAGGCAGAGGGAGAAGCAGACTTCCCGCGGAGCAGGGAGCCCGATGCGGGACTCGATCCCAGGACTCTGGGATCATGACCTGAGCCGAAGGCAGACGCTCAACCATCTGAGCCACCCAGGCGCCCCATGTTTCCTTATTTTAGATTGGCTTTGGTAGCAGCAGAGTGCCATCTTTCAAATTTTAATGTTTAGGAACACATCCTTCATACCAAAGTCACTAGAGTGATTATTTTGGTATTTACCCACTAAAGTTACCAGAGGTAGTGAGGAAGCTGTAGACACTCCTAGGGAGAAACTATTCCACTTATTGTACTACTAACTTCATGGTATTTTTATCCATTATGTCTCAGACTTCTTTGAAAGTCTGATGGAAATAAAACTTCTCTGGAATAATGCTGAAGCCCACAGCCACACAAAATCTGGCATATAGTTATAGAGTATACATATCCCCCAAAGCTTCTTAAATTTAGAACATCTGATTTTTGAGACATCCGGGTGACTTAGTTGGTTAAGAATCCGCCTCTTGATTTTGGCTTAGGTCATGATCTCAGGGTCGTGAGATTGAGCCCTGAGTAAGATTCTCTCCCTCTGCCCCAGCCCCGCTTGCATGCACTCTCTCTCAAATAAATAAATCTAAAAAGAAAAAAAAAAAAAAAAAGAACATCTGATTTTTACTTCATGAAACAGAAATTTCCATGTTTAAACAATTGCAAAATAATCAGAGAGGAGACAGTCTAATCTTGTTTGCTATAATTATTTTGAAAATAAAGAACATAATCAGAAATACATTACATTTGCAACAAATAATAATCTATACCATTCTAATTTAATTAGTAATTAAATTCTACCAAATACATGGTTAATACTTTCAAGCACCTATCTGTTCATGCCTTA
Source organism: Neomonachus schauinslandi (assembly GCF_002201575.2). NCBI lineage: Eukaryota > Metazoa > Chordata > Mammalia > Carnivora > Phocidae > Neomonachus > Neomonachus schauinslandi. The sequence continues at coordinate 119,214,571 of NC_058404.1, read as the reverse complement.
TTCATTACAGTGCACAATTTTTGTGTCATGTGATTGATACATTTGACAGAAGGTTCAGCTAGTTTGAAAAATTTACTACCAACCAATAATCTAGGAAATCAATAAAGCATTTTCTCAGCTGTTTTTCAATAAATTTTTCTCTTTTATATATAAAGACGGTGGTCAAGCATAACTGATCATCAATCATGTTGACACTGAAGTATTTCCAAATACTAAGATGGGTCATGCTATTTCTGTTTCACTCTCTTCTTGGAAGATATTGAAATGAAAGGGTTAACAACTATCTTTCTGGGTGATTTAGAGGGCTCTGACTGATAAAAATTCAAACTCTTTCTTCCTGTGACTCTGCTTTCTAGTTAGCGTAGGGATTTATTGGATTTTTAGTTGATTTAAATAAAGCTGGTAAAAATTCAAACTCTTTCTTCCTGTGACTCTGCTTTCTAGTTAGCGTAGGGATTTATTGGATTTTTAGTTGATTTAAATAAAGCTGGTAATCTAGATAAATTTAAATGAGCCATCATATTTAGGAAATCAATATACCCAAAATAAAACTTTTTTTTTTAAAGAGTTTATTTATTTATTTGACAGAGAGAGAGAGCACAAGTAGGGGGAGTGGCAAGCAGAGGGAGAGGGAGAAGCAGGCTCCCCACAGAGCAGGGGGAGCCCGATGTGGGAGTCAATCCCAGGTCCCCAGGATCATGACATGAGCCAAAGGCAGGCGCTTAACCAACTGAGCCACCCAGGTGCCCCAAAATAAAACTTTTAAAGAATAGATTAGTATAAGCCCTTTTCATAAATCAAACTTCAATTACATTTTTTCACCAAATTTGAATAAGTTGTCTTATTTAAAATTTCAAGGTATCATATAGTAATAGGAGTTAAAATGCTAAGCATGCTATCCATCATTACCTGGACTGTGGCCTTCGGAAGCCATGCAAAAGAAATAAATATCTTTTCCTTGATGTTAAAACCAGCAAAACACACCAACAGAAATGTAGTCAAAATTCGTATCAATACTGCAATGCCCAGGATGGCAACACAAAGGCCTGTAAGAAATACTTCATTTTTAGACATAATAAAGTACTGGGGGAGAAACTGAAATCTCATGGTTACTGATTCAAAATACTACCAACTGCAATTATCTAAATATATTAAAAAATTAAGAAGACAAAAATGGTTAGGAATAATTTACCAAAACATCAATAACAAGGATCAAACCATTTGTTTAAAAGAAGGTATTTTTCCTAGATTAAACCAGAAATTAAACATATTTGATATATATTATAAAGGAGATATGAATGTTATTCCTCTTATGCTTTATAGCAAGAACCAAACTTTCTTCCATGTGTTTATTCAACACGAATTTATTAAATGATAACTATGCATTACAGGATTTGGACTAGGTATTGGGTATACAAAAATGTATAATGTACAGACTTTGTTTGCCTCTATGAACCTCAAAGTCAGAGGAAAACAGAAACTTTAACAATGAATTAATATACTATAAAGTAAGTACAGTATAAACATACTGGTAAGAGATCACAGAAGAGGAAAAAGTTAATATTTTACAGAATTGTTTACAGAGTATAAACCAGAGGTGACATTAAAAATATTTATTAGCCTGTATAGAAGCAATCAGCCAATCAGAACAAAGCTGGCTGGGCAATGACCAATCAGAATAGACACTAACAGTCTACACCTGTTTCACCATATTGGTGTATACACTGACTGCCCATTAGCCCAGGTTGACATGTACAGCTACTTCATTCTGTTCTTTAGAATCCTTTGCTGATAAAGATAAGTTCATCTTGATTTGCACAATAAGGACTGTGACTAGGCTACTGCACCTGAGAAAGGCACAGCTAAAGTGACTGCTATGTAGCAGGATGATTTTCTAAAAAGCAACATTTGTTAAGTGTTTACTGTGCACCAGGTTCTGTATTAAGCTTTAAGTGCATTCATTACCTAATCCTTACAATCTGTGGGGTAATTTTTCTTATTTTACAGTTGAAGAAAATGAAGTTTAGAAAGGATAAATGACTTTCTCAAGTTCAAAAGGCTAGTAAAACATGGGCGCCTGGGTGGCTCAGTTGGTTAAGCGACTGCCTTCGGCTCAGGTCATGATCCTGGAGTCCCGGGATCGAGTCCCGCATCGGGCTCCCTGCTCGGCAGGGAGTCTGCTTCTCCCTCTCCCACTCCCCGTTTGTGTTCCCTCTCTCGCTGTGTCTTTCTCTGTCAAATAAATAAATAAAATCTTTAAAAAAAAAAAAAAGGCTAGTAAAACATCAGACATTGCTGGAGGATTTATTGTGAATCTGCAATATGGCTTCTTTACATGATTGTGGCTTTTTATTGAAGGATATTGCTCCCAGGTTGGTAGGTTTTCAAAGTACTTGTTGCCTGAAGTACAAGAAACAAAAGAGATGATACCATTCCCAGGAGGGAGCATTGAAGGTCTGGGGAGAAGATGATTTCGAAGTTTTGAACATACCGAGTTTGAAGTTTTGTGAGACTTACAAGTGGTGATGTCCAATCAGCAATCAGATACACTGATTTAGAGATAAAAGTTTTGGAATTATGTAGTTTATAATCAAAGCTACTGAATGTAGTTAAGCTCAGAAAAATGACATAGAGTGAGACGTGTAGAAGGCTTTGGAAGAACTTTGATGAAGAGCAGCATTTAAGCCACACGTAGTGTGAGGACTCAGAATGCACTGAAAAATATGAAGTTTCAGAATTCAATGTAAAATGTGTTTTAAAGAGGTCAATAGCATCAAATGCTGCTGAGTGATCAAGGAAAAAAAAAGACTGATAAGTATCCAGTTCATTTAGCAATATAACCTTGGTGAAAGCAGGGTCGGTTGTGTGATGGGCAGAAGCTGGGCTGAAATGTATTGAAGAAGAGAGTGAGAGTTGAAATGGAAAATTACCTCTATAATTACCTCTTTGGAAAAGTTCGAAAAGAGGAGTAAAAACGAAGTGTGGTAGGTTGGGGGCGGGGGGGAAGTTAAGTGGAAAAAGGAGATTTTATATATATAAATTGTGGTAAAATATGCATAACACAATTTACAGTCTTAACCATTTTTAAGTGTGCAGCTCAGTAGAATTAAGTTGAACATTCACATTTTTGTGCAACCAGTCTGCAGGATTTTTTCATCTTGCAAAACTGACCCATTAAACAACACTTCATTTCCCCCTCCCCCGAGGTCCTGGCAACCACCCTTCTACTTTCTGTTTCTATGATTTGACTACCTGGATACCTCATATACGTGGAATCACACAGTATTTGCCTTTTGGTGATGAATGTCCTCCAGGTTCATCCACGTTGTAGCGTGTATTGCAATGGAAAGATTAATTTTAAGACAGGAGAAATTAGAATTTGTTTAAATTCCGAAGAGGAGAAAACTGTGACATGGAAATCTGAAGATACATGAGCATAGGGGAAGAATCTATGTGTAAGGTCCAGAAGGAGGTAGCAGGAGATGGGATTCCCAGTAAAGATGGAGAAATATAGAATGAGTGGAATGGAGGAAATAACGAGTAAAGGTGCACAAATAAATTTTTAAGTGCAGTGTTATGAAATCAAAAGTTTTAATACGATGGCTTTTGAATGTATGAATAAATGAATGAATGAACAAACAAACATTTGTGTTCCATGGGTGTATATTACAGAACTGATGAGTTACCTGTACAATTCTAGGCCTTGATCAGAACAAGTCTAATTGAACATTTTTGCCCTTGGAAAAAAAAAATTTTAAGACCTGCATCTTCTGGATAGTAGTTAGCAGTGTTACTTTTCTTTACAAGGAATAATATTAAAGGTATAAAATTTATGCCTGAGATTGACAAGTATTATTTTCTGCCCAACTACTCTAAGAGACTTGGATTATTATTAACTTTTTTATATAATTTGACAATAACTATACCTTCTAAAGGTATTCCACTGAATATAAAAGTTGATTTTAGCAAATGTACTATTTGAAATTCTTACCTACAGTTTCTGGTCTGAGAGATGCAATAGATACTTCTGCTCCAATCAGTCCAAAGAGAAGGGGCTGGAAGATATACCAGGCACCTGCAATGATTTTTTCAACCTCTGCCTGAAAGAAACACACACACACACCCCTCACAGATTTTTATTATATGAAGTTACAAGTTCTAAGAATTTACTAATTTGAGTCAATTTGACCTGAGATAGGCTTTATTTTTCTGACATCTATAAATAAGAGGTTAGCTAAAAGAGAACAAAAAATTATATAAAGATATTTCTAACACAGTCATTATATGAGGTGCTTTAGAGTTGGTTTGCAAATAGATGTTAATTATAAAGAATCTAATAAAATAATCTTAGGAGGACTTCTACTTCTGAATATATGATGTGTGTGCATATATGTAATACTTAGGTATTATTTTATAGTTTAAAATTTTGTGTTAATTTTTGTTCAGCAATATCATTCAGAGATCTTATCATAGTAAACATATCTATATATACATCTAATTATTGCTATATAGTAATCTGTGGTATGGAATTATCATTTTATTCAATCATTTCTTTATTGATGGCCCTTTAAGTTGTTTCCAATTTTATCTTTATATAAAACAGTTTGTTTGTCTCAAATCATGCACAAAAATATAATTCAGGTATAGTAAAGGGCTGTGCTTATTAATTTATTACCGCTTGGCTCCAAATCCACATTTCATTGTTGCTCTGCAGAAAATGAAGCTGAGCCCTTTAAATATTTCTCTTTTGCTACCTGACATAATTTAAAATTTTGTCAGTAGAGGGTGCTGAAGAAATATTACAAGGAGGATGCTCTTCCTGCTTTCCAGGGCTCCCCCAGCAGGATCCTATAGCACACTTGGGTTTCTTTAGTACACAGGTGGCTTCTACAGTCCTGGGCTCCTATAGTGCATGGCAGCCCGCACCCCTAGCTTACTGCAAGGGAGTTTCATAGCCAACTCCCTTGGGCAAAATACCTCCCCATGTACCCTAGAGGGTGTATTTCCTGCAGATTTGGAGTTTAGATTTCCAGCAAATTGTCCAAACAGGACACCAAGGGTGTCTTCTCTACCATTCAGTGAACAAAGGCTCTCTACCAAGATCTGGATTCTGAGGCCTGGGGGTGGGAGTAGATGGGGTGGAGTGGGGTAGTATAAGGAGATGGCTCAGTCTCAGCCCTAGTTGTTTATAGCTGCTATTCCTATATTCGCCAGGGATCTTTTACCTCTCAGAAGCCAATCCCTTGTTAACTGACCCCTGGTATGGTTAATAACAAACTTTCCCTATTCCAGTTACTCTGTAATTTCCCTTTCCTGATAAGATCCTAACTGATGTAAGTACTAACTTTATAACACATTTTGCAAAAACCCTAAAAAAAGATGGACACAATTGACTATAGCAAAACTAGAATGTTGTGTGGCAAAAGAAACCATAAGCAAACAAAGAACAACAAGATGACAAACCAGGAGAAAACATCTGCACTGTGTGTGACAGAATAAGGAGCAATATCCAAGCAATAAGAAAAAGACATAGAACCTAATAGAAAAATGGGAAATGCATACACACAAGTAATTCACAGTGGAAGAAACACATATGGCCAAAAAATATAAGATGCTAAAATTCAGTAATCAGTGAAATACAAATTAAAATGATATGCCACATTTGGGGGGGGGCACCATATTAGAAAAAATACTAAAACATTTTTATAATGTCAAGTATCTGGGATGTAAGAAACTCTCACTAATTGGTAGAACAAATTGATATGCTTTTTTTGGAGGGCAATTTAGCAGTACCCATTACAGTCTCTAAAAATTTATACTGAACAGATTTTTCCAATCGACTAATAAGAATTTTTATTTTTGGACAGCACTTTTGCCCTTATAGTTACACATCTTTGAGGATCTGGTTTTCCATATCTATTTTCAGCAGTTTAACAAAAGAGTATTATATTGTATCTCTATTTTCTTTATTTTTTTATTAATTCTGGTATGTTTATTAGGGTGAGGATTCTATTTCTTCTTGGCTTAAAAATGTTGAAAGGCAGAATGCAAATGTGAGGGAGTTGGTTGATTTACTTACATAGTTCTATTCTTATATCATGCAAAGAGTTATGTTTTCATATCATAAGGAATCAGATAATGACTTAAGTTCAAATTCTGCCACCTGTTAAATGCAAACCACTTATCTCTCAGAACCTTATTTTTTCTCATCTGTAAAATGAGAGGTTTATATTAGATAACATCCAAGATCCTTTATCATTTAGTGACAATGACTAGTTCTCCCAAAACTGGGGTCCAGTTACCACCTTTTCACATATCTTTACTTTTTAATTTAGTTTTTAGAGTATACCATAACTAAAGCTCAGACTTTAGTTGGTATCCATGTTAGTGAAGAACACAAATTGACTCTATTAATCTTAGGTTACTTAGCCTTTTGTTGCCATGACTAATTATTTAAGGGAAGGCCTCAAAAATACTCAGAACTCCAATAAAAGCAGATGGCCTAAAAAGTTTTCCCTATCAAATTGTTTTTATTTCTAAACTGTAGACAAAGGCCACCATTTGTTTTATGATTGTAACACTTCAGACTATTTGAATATCAGACATGGGTGTATACACTGTAAAACTTAAAAATGGGAGATGAGTCAAAATGTATCTTCTTAATGTTTTTTCATAACTTCAAAACTAAAATGAATGTGCTTATAAAGAAAATGGAGTCATCGAATAGGCTAAGTGTAAAAGAGACCAGGGGAATGAAGACTGTTGTCCACACTGCACTGAATGTTAAGGCTACTTTACACATCACTTTGCTCTAGTAGTAAGAATCTTCAAAAACATAAATCACTTTCAAGGATACACAAAAGAAGAAAATTAGCAGAAACAGAGGTTTTTATCATGACTTCAATATCTATTTAAGCTGATACTTCCCTTCTCAGAGAGAAGAGAATTTCAAGATTCAGGAGATTCAAAATATGTCAGAAAAACCATCCCACAACTACAAAGGTCATCAGAAGCAGCACTGTATTTGAAAATAGGTGGGAAAAAAAGAAAAACATGACAGAGGCTTTCAAAAAGTGAATGTATTTGAGGTAAATATGAAAAAAAATGTTCCCAGTTCTTTTACTGGGTTGTGGGATTACACTGATCTATATAATCAGCTGGGCTGCAGGCAAACCTGGCAAAATTATGACAACTGCAGACGAACAGACACTGTGTTTTGGCTTATAACAATCTTTTCTCTATAACCCATATTACAGTTTTCAGAAGAGTAATGTGACTGGAGCTCATCAAAGTTTCCCTTTCCCTGCTTTGTCTTTCTGGGCCCATAGCTGATGCGCTCTTGCTATAGGCATTAGCCTCCGCCTTGATTTCCCTGTGGCTAAAACTACTCTTTTATGCTCTATCCCAAATGCTATGGCTCCTTTTCATTATTTGTTTTTTATCCTATCATTTATGAATTTAGAGAATTAATTTTAAATTATAAAGCATAACAATATGCTTTTTAATACACTTGGTATGTGTTATTCAAATAGATGTCAAAATACAAAAATGTGCCCTGCACAATAATGCTACAGTTGTGTTACAGAGTAGTACACTCTGGAGTCAGGTAAACCTGAGCTTAAATCCCAGTGCAGGGCACCTGGGTGGCTCAGTTGGTTAAGCGACTGCCTTCGGCTCAGGTCATGATCCTGGAGTCCCGGGATCGAGTCCCGCATCGGGCTCCCTGCTCGGCAGGGAGTCTGCTTCTCCCTCTGACCCTCCTCCCTCTCATATTCTCTGTCTCTCATTCTCTCTTAAATAAATAAATAAAATCTTTAAAAAAAAAAATCCCAGTGCAACTGTCTACTTTTGTGACCTTGGACATGTTATTTATGCCTTTCTGATTTATAGTCTCTGTAAAATGGAAGTGATAATACTTTCTAAAGTTTTTTTGTGTGTATTTGAAAATAAATGAGAATATCCACTTAGTGCCTAGCACAGAACCATACAGACTGGCAATAAAACTGTATTAAAAAATGGGCAGAAGACATGAACAGACATTTTTCCAAAGAAGACATACAGATGGCTAAGAGACACATGAAAAGATGCTCAATGTCACTGATCATCAGGAAAATACAAATCAAAACTACAATGAGATTATCACCTCACACCTGTCAGAATGGCTAAAATTAACAAAACATGAAATAACAGGTGTTGGCAAGGATGTAGGGAAAGGGGAACACTCTTACACTGTTGGTGGGAATGCAAGCTGGTGCAGCCACTCTGGAGAACAGTATGGAGGTTCCTCAAAAAGTTAAAAATAGAACTACTCTATGACCCAGCAGTTGCACTACTGGGTGTTTACTCAAAGGATACAAAAATACTGAATGGAAGGGATACATACACCCCGATGTTTACAGCAGCATTATCAACAATAGCCAAATTATGGAAAGATCCCAAATGTCCACTGACTGATGAAGGGATAAAGAAGAGGTAATAACACTCAGCCATGAAAAATAATGAAATCTTGCCATTTGCAATGACATGGATGGAGCTACAGAGTACTATGCTAAGCTAGGTAATCAGTCAGAGACAAATACCATATGATTTCACTCTTATGTGGACTTTCTCCTTTCCTTCGAAGCCCAATCCATCTCCGTTCACTTTCCCATGGCCTCAATACCCTTCTCTAGACAATGCTTCAGGCAGTCCCTACCATCCGTCATTTCCTCAGAAGCAAGACGATACTTGTCCTAACTTTGTAATCACATCCTTACACAGTGAGAGCCTCCTGTCTGAGTGTTCTTTGCTCACTAGGAAATTCTGTCTCTAGTATACCTCTGTAGAGATTCACTCAAATGAATTTGATTATGTACCTAACTTCAAGCTTTATAACCCTCACTTATTTTTCTATATGGCATTATTTTAAGCTTAATCATTTTGAACAGTTGTTTCCAGGTTATCCAAAATGATATATCTGCATTTAGTTAGGTCAGCTACATCTAATTTCTTCATTAAATAGAAGAATAGTATTTGTTCCTGTCAAGTTCAAATCTATAAAAATGTACTTGAAATTAAAATTCGTGAATGGCCACCAGCTAATCTCCATAATATATATGGAGAAATAATCTTAATAATCTTGAAAATCAGTAAGAAAAACCAAAACAATCTTTTAAAAATGGACACAAACTGGTTAGTAAGCTTAGGAAAAGATGATTAGCTTCTCTCATAAAGAAATACAAATCAGACCAATAATGAGATACATTTTTCACCTATCAGGTTAGCAAAATATCTGATTTTTAATGATTTCTTCAGAAAAACAGACCCCTGGGAGATAGGAGGAAGATGGCGGAGGAGTAGGAGACCTTAGTTTTGTCTGGTCCCAGGAGTTCAGATAGATAGTTATCAAATCATCCTGAACACCTGTGAACTCAACTGGAGCTCTAAGTAAAAAATTGCTACAATTCTACAAATGGAAAAGCGACCACTTTCTGCAAGGTAGGAGGTGCGAAGAAGTGAATCTGAGGTGATATATGGAAAGATAAACCCCAGGGGGAGGGAGCCTCCATAAGCTGTCTATAGGAAAGTGATATAGCATGGAGCACAAAATCAGAACTTTTAGAAGTCTGCCGCAGTGAGGGACGTCCCCACCTGAAAGGTGCTCAGGTGGTGAAGCGGGGTGGAATCCTAAGTGGGACGGTGTGGTCTCAGGATCCCTGGAATCACAGAAAGAACCATGACCAAGTGGGATTTATTCCTGGGCTGCAAGGGTAGGACAACATCTGCTAATCAATCAGTGTGATACACTACATTAATAAAAGAAAGGACAAGAACCATATGATCCAATCAATAGATCCAGAAAAAGCATTTGACAAAGTACAGCATCCTTTCTTGATTAACACTCTTCACAGTGTAGGGATCCCTACTTCAGTATCATAAAAGCCATCTATGAAAAGCCCACAGCAAATATCATTCTCAATGTGGAAAAACTGACAACTTTTCCCCTAACGTCAGGAATACCATAAGGATGTCCACTATCACCACTGTTGTTCAACATAGTACTAGAAGTCCTGGCCTCAGCAATCAGACAACAAAAAGAAGTAAAAGGCATTTGAATTGGTGAAGAAGAAGTCAAACTCTCACTCTTTGCAGAAGACATGATATGCTATGTGGAAAACTCAAAAGACTCCACTCCCAAATTGCTAGAACTCATACAGGAATTCAGCAAAGTGGCCAGGTATAAAAATCAACACACAGAAATATGTTGCATTTCTATACACCAATAATGAAACAGAAGAAAGAGAAATTAAGGAGTTAATCCCATTTACAACTGCACCAAAAACCATAAGATACCTAGGAATAAACCTAACCAAAAAGGCAAAGGATCTGTACTCTGAACACTACAGGACACTCATGAAAGAAACTGAGGAAGACACAAAGAAATGGAAAAACATTCCATGCTCATGGATTGGAAGAACAAATATTGTGAAAATGTCTATGCTACCCAGAGCAGTCTATACATTCAAAGCAATCCCTATAAAAATACCATCAGCTTTTTTTTCACAGAGCTGGAACAAATAATCCTAAAATCTGTATGGGACCAGAAATGACCCTGAATAGCCAAAGGAATTTTGAAAAAGAAAACTATATCTTGGGGCATCACAATTCTGGACTTCAAGCTCCATTACAAAGCTGTCATCATCAAGACAAAGTGGTCCTGGCACAAAAGCAGACACATAGATCAGTGGAACAGAATAGAGAACGCATAAATGGACCCTCAACTCTGGTCAACTAATCTTTGACAAAGCAGGAAAAAGTATCCAATGGACAATGGTGTTGGGAAAATTGGACAGCCACATGCAGAAGAATGGCATTAGAGAAAGACAATTCTCATATGACCCCATTCATATGTGGAATTTAAGAAAGAAATCAGAGGATCATAGGGGAAGAGAGGGAAAAATAAAACAAGACTAATCAGAGAGGGAGACAAACCATAGAGACTCTTAACTATAGGGAACAAACTGAGGGTTGCTGGAGGGGAGGTGGGGGGGATTGGGTAACTGGGTGATGGGCATTAAGGAGGGCACTTGATGTAATGAGCACTGGATATTATATAACACTGATGAATCACTGGACTCTACCCCTGAAACTAATAATACACTATATGTTAATTAACTGAATTTAAATGAAAAAATAAATTAAAAAAAAGAAAAAGGGATCATCTTCATATACTGTTGGTGAGAATATAAATTGGTGCAGTCTTTTAAAAGGGTAAACTGATATTATTAAAAGTATCAATGTGCATATTCTTTCATAGAAGAATTGTATTTCTAGAAATTTATCCTCTAGGGGCACCTGTGTGGCTCTGTCGTTAAGCGTCTGCCTTCGGCTTGGGTCATGATCCCAGAGTCCTGGGATCGAGCCCGCATCAGGCTCCCTGCTCTGCCAGAAGCCTGCTTCTCCCTCACCCACCCGCCCTGCTTGTGTTCCCTCTCTCGCTGTGTCTCTCTCTGTCAAATAAATAAAATCTTTAAAAAAATAAAATAAAATAAATTTATCCTCTAGATAGACTCAAAGTATATATTTTGTTGATTTTTCCCCCCATTTTCTCATTTCTGAAATTAGGATGTCATATCATAGTTTAATTGGCAGCACTGTTTTTCATTCTTGGTGGCATGTAAAATAATGGTGCTTCTTAGACTTGATAATGTCTTAGAGTTTATGAAATATGGCATATGTAGGATATTTTATTGAAACGGTTTTTGTCTTAGCAGAAAAGCAGAAACAATCCAAATATCTGTTAGTAGGAGACTGGTTAAATATAGTACAGCATACACTGCAGTACTCTGTAGCCCTTACAAAGAATAAGGAAGGCAGTGTGGACATATGATCATGATATATTTTAAATAAAGACATCAAATTATCGATTGGTATATAAGGGGGGAAGAGGATTAATGTGTATACACTTGGGCGTATATTTACATATGCATAGAAAATAGCTTGTATGATTTAATAATTTATTAATTTGATATTAAGAAAGTCTCTGGAGAAAGACATGTATCATATGATCTCACTGATATGAGGAATTCTTAATCTCAGGAAACAAACTGAGGGTTGCTGGAGTGGTGGGGGGTGGGAGGGATGGGGTGGCTGGGTGATAGACATTGGGGAGGGTATGTGCTATGGTGAACACTGTGAATTGTGTAAGACTGTTGAATCACAGACCTGTACCTCTGAAACAAATAATACATTATATGTTAAAAAGAAGAAGAAGAAGAAGAAGAAGATAGCAGAAAGGGAAAAATGAAGGGGGGGAAATTGGAGGGGGAGACAAACCATGAGAGACTATGGACTCTGAGAAACAAACTGAGGGTTCTAGAGGGGAGGGGGTTGGGGGGATAGGTTAGCGTGGTGATGGGTATTAAAAAGGGCACATACTGAATGGAGCACTGGGTGTTATACACAAACAATGAATCATGGAACACTACATCAAAAACTAATGATGCCATGTATGGTGATTAACATAACGTAATAATAAAAAAAAAGTCTCTGGAAAGAAAAAATTTATCTGATCAGAAAGAACTTAAATGAGTAGAAGAACTTAGAATGAAATTCACCTTTTCGCCGGCCCATCTCAAGCCAGCAAGGAAGGACATGACCAACGTGCACAGTCCTCCTGACCCAGGGAAACCAAAATACACACTGCTGAACACAGCTAGCACAGACAGCCCCAAAACAAGGAATGCTCTCTTCCACACAAGTTTGTCCTGAGGAGAGAAAAAAGGTTGATTAGATCTATTATTTCATATAACTGATTTTTAATGATTGATTTTTCTATATTCAGGACTTAGTGGGAAATAAAAATATCTGTCTGTGCCCATAAATGTACACCTAACATTTACTATCTTTTCCTTCATAAAGGTAGGGTCAGCACATGTACAGATGCCGGATCCTCTTTCAGAAACTCTAGTTACCTTCCTCTGCAGTTATCAAAGCCGAATTTCACAGGGCTGAATGCAGCAGCAGAAAAAAGTGCATGGGTTTTGGAGCCAGGCAGAGCAGAGTTAGAATCCAGCTCTTTTTCACCCCTGGCGTATGGAGTGCTCCCATTACCTAGCTTCTTCAGGCTTTGTTTTCTCCTCCATGAAAGCAGTTATGTTATAGGGTTTTGGGGAAGGTTACAGATGTGATATCTCTTACTTTTAGTCTCTTGACTTTTTAATGGTTTTTCTTTCTAAACCCTTGAAAACGGAGAAGCTTTAAGAAGCTATAGACCGAGAGTAGTTTTTTTGTTGTTGGTTTTTAAAGTCTAAGAAATGCGCGCCTCTCTCCCTTTACTTCTCTCTCATCAGCCTTTTAAACTTCTTAATCACTCTTTTTAATTTTTTTTTTTTTTAGACTTTATTTATTTGCAAGAGAGACAATGAGAGACAGAGAGCATGAGAGGGAGGAGGGTCAGAGGGAGAAGCAGACTCCCTGCTGAGCAGGGAGCCCGATGCGGGACTCGATCCCGGGACTCCAGGATCATGACCTGAGCTGAAGGCAGTCGCTTAACCAACTGAGCCACCCAGGCGCCCCTTAATCACTCTTTTTAAATTTTAAAATGATTTTTAACTTTTTTGAGTGTAGCTGACACACAATGTTCTGTTAGTTTCGGGTGTACAACCCAGGAATTCACTTCCCTCTATGTTATGCTCTGCTCACAGCAAGCGTAGCTACCAGCTGTCACCACACAACACCATCACGGTATCACAGACTATATTCCCTGTGCCATGACTTTTATTCCCGTGACTTACTCCATAACTGAAGACAGGGACCTCCCGCTCCCCTTCACCCATTTTGCCCGTCCCCCTTCCCCCTTCCCTCTGGCAACATCAGTTTGTTCTCTGTATTTATAGTTCTGATTCTGCTTTTTGTTTATTGATTCATTTGTTTTGTTTTTAGATTCCACATGTGAGTGAAATCATACGCTATATGTCTTTCTCAGTCTGACTTATTTCTCTTAGCATAGTACCCTCTAGATCTATCTGTGTTGTTGCAAATGGCAAGATCTCCTCCTTTTCTATGGCTGCTTAATATTCCATTGTATATATATATCACACCTTCCTTATCCATTCATCTATCAATTGACACTTACGTTGCTTCCATATCTTGGCTATTGTAAATAATGCTGCAGTAAACATAGGGGGCACAGTCTTTTCAAATTAGTGTTTTCTTTGGGTAAATACCCAGTGGTGGAATTACTGGGTCATATGGTATTTCTACTTTTAATATTTTGAGAAACCTCCACACTGTTTTCCAAAGTGGCTATACCAACTTGCATTCCCACCAACAGTGTAAGCGGGTTCCCCTTTCTCCACAGCCTCTACAACATTTGTTGATTCTTTCCCTGTCCATTTTTGCCACTCTAACTGGTGTAAGGGGGTATCTCAATGTGGTTTTGATTTGGATTTCCCTGATGGCTAATGATGATGAACATTTTTTCATGTGTCTGTTAGCCATTTGTATGTCTTCTTCAGAGAAGTGTCTGTTCATCTCTTCTGCCCACTTTTTGACTTGATTATTTGTTTTTTGGGTGTTGAGTTTGAGAAGTTCTTTATAGATCTTGGGTACCAGCCCTTTATCTGTAGTGTCATTTGCAAATATCTTCTCCCATTCTGTGGTTTGCCTCTTTGTTTTGTTGACTGTTTCCTTTGCTGTGCAGAAGCTTTTTATCTTGATGAAGTCCCAAAAGTTCATTTTTGCTTTTGTTTCATTAGCTTTTGGAGATGTATCTTGAAAGAAGTTGCTGTGGCCAATGTCAAAGAGGTTGCTGCCTATGTTCTCCTCTAGGCTTTTGATGGATTCCTGTCGCCCATTGAGGTCTTTCATCCACTTTGAGTTTATCTTTGTGTATGGTGTTAGAGAATGGTCGAGTTTCATTCTTCTGCATGTGGCTGTCCAATTTTCCCAGCACCATTTATTGAAGAGACTCTCTTTTTTCCATTGCATGTTTTTTCCTGCTTTGTCAAAGATTATTTGACCATAGAGTTGAGGGTCCATATCTGGGTTCTCTATTCTGTTCCATTGGTCTATATGTCTGTTTTTGTGCCAGTAACATATGGCACAAAAACATGCTGTCTTGGTGATCACAGCTTTGTAATATAGCTTGAAATCGGGCAACGTGATGCCCCCAGCTTTGTTTCTCTTTTTCAACATTTCCTTGGCGATTTGGGGTCTTTTCTGATTCCATACAAATTTTAGGATTGTTTGTTGCAGCACTTTGAAAAATGTCATTGGAATTTTGATTGGGATGGCATTGAAGGTATAGATTGCTCTGGGTAGCATAGACATTTTAACAATGTTTATTCTTCCAATCCATGAGCATGGAATATTTTTCCATCTTTTTGTGTCTTCTTCAATTTCTTTCATGAGTGTTTTGTAGTTCCTAGAGTATAGATCCTTTACCTCTTTGGTTAGGTTTATTCCGAGGTATCTTATGGTTTTTGGTGCTATTGTAAATGGAATCGTTTCTCTAATTTCTCTTTCTACAGTTGCATTGTTAGTGTATAAGAAAGCAACTGATTTCTGAGCATCGATTTTGTATCCTGCCACATTACTGAATTGTTGTATGAGTTTTAATAATTTGGGGGTGGAGTCTTTTGGGTTTTCCACATAAAGTATCATGTCGTCTGCGAAAAGAGAGAGCTTGACTTCTTCTTTGCCAATTTGAATACCTTTTATTTCTTTTTGTTGTCTGATTGCTGTTGCTAGGACTTCTAGTACTATGTTGAACAATAGTGGCGGGAGCGGGCATCCTTGACGTGTTCCTGATCTTAAGGGAAAGGCTCTCAGCTTTTCCCCATTGAGGATGATATTCGCTGTGGGTTTTTCATAGATGGATTTTATGAACTTGAGGAATGTTCCCTCTATCCCTATACTCTGGAGAGTTTTAATCAGGAAAGGATGTTGTATTTTGTCAAATGCTTTTTCTGCATCAATTGAGAGGACCATATGGTTCTTCTCCCTCCTCTTATTAATGTGTTCTATCACATTGATTGATTTGTGAATGTTGAACCACCCTTGCATCCCGGGGATAAATCCCACTTGGTCGTGGTGGATGATCCTTTTAATGTATTGTTGGATCCTATTAGCTAGGATTTTGTTGAGGATTTTGGAATCCATATTCATCAGGGATATCTGTCTGAAATTCTCCTCTTTGATGGGGTCTTTGCCTGGTTTGGGGATTAAGGTAGTGCTGGCCTCACAGAATGAGTCTGGAAGTTTTCCTTCTGTTTCTATTTTTTGAAACAGCTTCAGTAGAATAGGTAATATTTCTTCTTTGAATGTTTGGTAGAATTCCCCAGGGAATCCATCAAGCCCTGGACTCTTGTTTTTTGGGGAGGTTTTTGATCACTGCTTCAATCTCGTTACTGGTTATTGGCCTATTCATGTTGTCAATTTCTTCCTGTTTCAGTCTTGGCAGCTTACAGGTTTCCAGGAAGGCATCCATTTCATCCAGTTTATTGGCATATAGTTGTTGATAATAATTTCTAATAATTGTTTCTATTTCCTTGGTGTTAGTCGTGATCTCTCCCCTTTCATTCATAATTTTATTAATTTGGGTCCTTTCTCTTTTCTTTTGGATAAGTCTGGCCAGTGGTTTATCGATCTTATTAATTCTTTCAAAGAACCAACTTCTAGTTTCGTTGATCTGATCTACTGTGTTTCTGGTTTCTAATTCATTGATTTCTGCTCTAATTTTAATTATTTCTCTTCTAATGCATGGCTTAGGCATCGTTTGTTGCTTTTTCTCTAGTTCTTTAAGGTGTAGAGTTAGTTGGTGAATTCGGGATTTTTCTATTTTTTTGAGTGAGGCTTGGATGGCTATGTATTTCCCCCTTAGGACTGCCTTTGCAGTATCCCATAGGTTTTGGACCGATGTGTTTTCATTCTCATTGATTTCCATGAATTGTTTAAGTTCTTTGTTGATTTCCTGGTTGACCCAAACATTCTTGAGCAGAGTGATCTTTAGCTTCCAAGTGTTTGAATTTCTGCCAAATTTTTTCTTGTGATTGAGTTCCAGTTTTAGAGCATTATGGTCTGAGAATATGCAGGGAATAATCTCAATCTTTTGGTATCGGTTAAGACCTGATTTGTGACCCAGTATGTGGTCTATTCTGGGGAAAGTTCCATGTGCGCTCGAGAAGAATGAGTATTGTGTTGTTTTAGGGTGGAATGTTCTGTAAATATCTATCTGGTCCAATGTATCATTCAAAGCTCTTGTTTCCTTGTTGATTTTCTGCTTAGATGATCTGTCCATTGCTGAGAGTGGAGTATTGAGGTCTCCTACAATTAACGTATTGTTATCAATGTGACTCTTTATTTTGGTTAACAGTTGGCTTATGTAGATGGCTGCCCCCATGTTGGAAGCATAGATATTTACAATTGTTAGATCTTCTTGTTGGATAGACCCTTTAAGAATGATATAGTGTCCTTCTGTGTCTCTTATTACAGACTAAAGTTTAAAATCTAATTTGTCTGATATAAGAATTGCTACCCCAGCTTTCTTTTGAGGCCCGCTGGCATGGAAGATGGATCTCCATCCCTTCACTTTCAGTCTGGATGTATCTTTAGGTTCAAAATGACTCTCTTGTAGGCAGCATATGGATGGGTGCTGTCTTTTTATCCAATCTGCAACCCTGCCGTTTTATGGGAGCATTTAGGCCATTCACGTTGAGAGTGATTATTGAAAGATATGAATTTAATTGTAATCATGTTGCCTGTGAAGACGTTGTTTTTATAGATTGTCCCTGTAAACTTCTGTTGTATATCACTCATGGGGTCTTTCTCCTTTTATAGAACCCCCCTTAATATTTCTTGCAGGGCCTGCTTAGCGGTCACATATTCTTTCAGTTTCTGCCAGTCATGGAAGCTCTGCATCTCCCCATCCATTCTAAATGAAAGCCTTGCCGGATAAAGTATTCTTGGCTGCATGTT
This sequence comes from Neomonachus schauinslandi, assembly GCF_002201575.2. Taxonomy (NCBI): domain Eukaryota; kingdom Metazoa; phylum Chordata; class Mammalia; order Carnivora; family Phocidae; genus Neomonachus; species Neomonachus schauinslandi. The sequence goes on along the minus strand of NC_058404.1, from coordinate 119,196,613 downwards.
CTTCTCATTTAGTACCCTGAATATGTCTTGCCAGGCCTCTCTGGCTTGCCAGGTCTCTGTGGATAGGTCTGATGTTATTCTGATGTTCCTCCCTCTGTACATAAGGAATCTCTTCCCCCTAACTGCCCTTAAGATGGTTTCCTTGGTTCTAAGATTTGCAAGTTTTACTATTACATGCTGGGGTGTTGGCCTGTTTTCCTTGATCTTAGGAGGGGTCCTCTCCGCCTCTAGGACTCGAATGTTTGTTTCACTCCCCAGATTAGGGAAGTTCTCAGCTACGATTTGCTCAAATACATCTTCTAGTCCTCTCTCTCTCCTCCCTCCGGGATTCCAATTATTCTGACATTGGAACGCTTCATGGTGTCACTTATTTCTCTGATTCTATTTTCATGGATTCTGAGTTGTTTTCCCTGGCCTCCTCTTTTCTCTTTTTATCTATTATATTGTCTTCCAGGTTGCTTATTCACTCTTCTGCCTCAGTTACCCTAGCTGTTAGATTATCTAGATTGGATTAGATCTCATTGATAGCATTTTTAAGTTCTGCCAATTCACCTTTTATTTCCGCCCTTAGAGACTCTATGTTGCCTTTAGCGGATTTCTCCATTCTAGCCATTGTCTTCACAATTGCTAGCCTGAATTCCATCTCCGACATCTTGGTTATATCTGCATCCATTTGTAAATCTGCAGCATAAGTCATAATCTCTGAGTCTTTTCTATTTTGGGGGCTCCTCCTCTTAGTCATTCTGTTGATGGGTGTTTGAGGGAATGTATAGAGACCAAATTATTGACCAGAACCCAAGCAAGATGCACCTGTTTTCTTGGGACCTCAGGGTTGCTGGCCTCTTGTTTTCCCAGCCTGTCTTCTGCGGGTGGGGCCTGCCACGCTGTTAGTCAGGCAACCCTGTTTGGGCGGAGTTGCCCTGCCCCCGTGGCGGGGGATGGGCTCAGCGGGAATCAGTCTTTGGGGCTTTTGTTCTCTGGCGGCTTTCCCTGGCGGCTTTCCACGTCTCTTCCGCGAATCAGAGCAGAAGAGACCATTTCCAACCCTCTGCCTCAGAGCAGGGAGACCGCAGTCTGTTCTTCAGTGAGCTCTCTAGGCCACACTGTCTCCGTTTCTGTCCGTGCTGCTATAAACTGCAGTGGCCTGGGTTGTGCGCCCCTCCGCAGCGCCCCCAGTCCTGCCTCCAGGTCGGGGCACGTCTCTGCCCTTTGTGCTTCTAAAACCACCAGCTGCTCCCAGTTCGCCCGCGTGACCCCGCCGCTCTGGGTTTCCATCCTGGGGGCTGCCCCAAAGTCCTCTCCCCACCACTACCCATCTGCGAGTCTGTGCCCGTCCCCAGCGTGCGAGGCTGTCGCTCACTGGCGGTGTAGGATCCCCATGGCCAGGCACCCTCCCGCTGCCATTTATCCTCTGATATCTGCCCGCAGAATCACAGCTCCCCGCTTCATACCTCGAAACCAACCACCTGCGATATTCTGTTTGTAGAGATCCAGATCTTCTTACATCCCAGGCTGGTTTCGTGGGTGCTCAGAGTGGTCTGGTAGATATCCAGCTCAATTCCGGGGACCAGTTGAAATAGGGTCCCCTACTCCTCCGTCATCTTTCCCCCTGAATCCTGTATTTTCTCTCCCTTATGATTTTCTTAATAACATTTTCTTTTCTCTAGCTTACTTTATTGTAAGAATATAGTGTATAATACATACAGCATGCAAAATATGTGTTAATCAACTGTTTATGTTATCAGAAAGGCTTCCAGTCAACAGTGGGCTATTAGTAGTTAAGTTTTTGGGGAGTCAAAAGTTATACATGGATTTTTGACCATGTGGGGGTCTGTGCCCCTAACGCACACTGTTCAAGGGTCAACAGTATATCTAGCCCTCTTCATAAATCTCATGGATAGCACTGATTTGGCAATAAACAGTTTTAGAATGGGGAGCCATTTCTAAATTATGTTCTTCACATTGGCTTCCAGGGGACTGTTCCAGAATGTTTTTCCAATGACATTTTAAAGAATGACTTTCCCATAGATTATTTCTTTTACCTGGTCACTGCTTGGAAAGTACTGAATAAAAAATCCAAGAAGAGATCCAGCTGCCACACCAATTACCACTTCTAAGATTCCTCTGAGAACGTTAAAAACTGTGGAGCCTTAAAAACATATAAAAAGAAAAACTTCAGACAGAACTTTACATCCATAAATACTTAGACTTTACTTTAATCATCAACATAAAGCATCTAATTACATAGGAGGAAAAGTATACAGATATTTCCTGCTCTCTACATTCTTAAATATATGTGACTTAAAATGTCTAATAAAATGGGCCTATAGTATAAGAAAGCTATGCATATTATTGCAGATAAATTTCAAGACAGGCAAAATCTATGATTTGTGTACTTTTTTTTTTTCATTTACTTCAATAAAAATTTACTTAAAGGGCCTAAGAAAATATAAAAGATAAAATTCATGAATCAGAGCTAATTTGTTCTATTATACAATAGGCAAAGGCTGGGTGAGAAGACAGATCTAGTTTTCAAATTGCCATTTAAGAGCCTGATGTTTTGTTTTTTTTTACTAATAATGATATTGACTTTAGTAGCTCTGATATGTATAGAATATAGTAACTTAAAAATCTGGCAATTAAAATCAAGAATCTTTTTTTTTTAGTTTTATTTATTTATTTATTAGTAATTTCTACACCCAATGTGGGGCTCAAACTCACAACTCCAAGATCAGGAGTCACATGCTCTTCCAACTGAGCCAGCCAGGAGCCCCAAGAATCTTTTCTTACTACAATGAGTGAAGGGGACTTACTCTTTCTCAAAAGTTATTTTCTTTTCTTTTTAAAGATTTTCTTTATTTATTTGAGATAGAGAGAAAGAGAGCATGAGCATGAGTGGGGAGTAGGGGGAGAGGGAGAGGGAGAAGCAGGCTCTCAGCTGAGCAGGGAGACCAATGACGGGCTCCATCCCAGGACCCTGAAATCATGACCTGAGTCAAAGGCAGATGCTTAACTGACTGAGCCACCCAGGCTTCCCTCAAAAGTCATTTCTAAAAGTAAATCTGAAAACAAATTATTTTTGAAATTGCTCCCAGAAGAGTTTATTTGTTGCAGAGCTTCTTTAAATATCATAATATAACTCATTGATAAAAATACAATAATAGTAAGTGACTTCAACACCCCAGTTACATCAATGGACAGATCATCGGAAGCAGAAAATCAATAAGGAAACAATGGCTTTGAATGCTACACTGGATTAGATGGACTTAACAGATATATTCAGAACATTTCATTCTAAAGCAGCAGAATACACAGTCTTTTCAGTGCACATGGGACACTCTCCATGACAAATCAGGCCTCAAAAAGTACAAAAAGACTAAGATAATACCATACCTATTTTCTGACCACAACACTGTGAAACTTGAAGTCAACCACAAGAAAAAATTTGGAAAGACCACAAATACATGGAAGGTGTAGAACATCCTACTAGGGGCACATGGGTGGCTCAGTCTGACTCTTGATTTCAGCTCAGGTCATGATCTCAGGGTTGTGAAACTGAGCCCTGCATTGGGCTCCACACTCAGCGTGTAGTCTGCTTGAAATTTTCTCTCTCCCCCTCTCCCTTTGCCCCTCTCCCTGCTCACATACTCTCTCTCTAAATAAATAAAATCTTAAAAAGAAAAAAAAAAGAACATCCTACTAAAGAATGAATGGGTCAACCAGGAAATTAAAGAAAAAATTTTAAAAAATACATGGAATCAAATGATATTGAAAACATGACAGTCCAAAACCTTTGGGATGCAGCAAAAACGGTCATAAGAGGGAAGTATACAGCAATACAGCCCTACCTAAAGAAGCAAGAAAAATCTCAAATACACAACCTAACCTTACACCTAAAGGAGCTAGAAAAAGAACAACAAATGAAGCCTAAAGCCAGAAGAAGGGAAATAATATAGATTAAAGCAGGAATAAATGATATAGAAACAAACAAAAAAACCCTGGTAGAACAGATCAATGAAAGCAGGAGCTGGTTTTTTGAAAAAATTAATAAAACTGATAAATTCCTAGCCAGACTTATTAAAAAAAAAAAAAGGGAAAGGACCCAAATAAATAAAATCAAAAATGAGAAAGGGGAGATCACAACCAATATTACAGAAATACAAATAATTATATGAGAATATTATGAAAAATTATATGCCAACAAATTGGGCAATCTGGAAGAAATGGATAAATTCCTAGAGATGTATAAACTACCAAAACTGAAACAGGAAGAAATAGAACACTTGAACAGATCAATAACCAGCAAAGAAATTGAATCAGGAATCAAAAATCTCCCAACACACCAGAGTCCAGGGCCAGATGACTTCCCAGGGGAATTCTAACAGACATTTAAAGAAGACTTAATATGTATTCTTTTCAAACTGTTCCAAAAAATAGAAATGGAAGGAAAACTTCCAAATTCATGCTATGAGGCCAACATTACCTAGATCCCAAAACCAGACAAACACCACACTAAAAAAGAGAATTACAGGCCAATATCCCTGATGAACATGGATGCAAAAATTCTCAACAAGATACTAGCAAATCGAATCCAATAGTACATTAAAAGAATCATTCACCATGATTAAGTGGGATTTATTCCTGGGTTGCAAGGGTGGTTCAATATTTGCAAATCAATCAACATGATACACCACGTCAAGAAAAGAAAGGATAAAAACCATATGATCCTCTCAATAGATGCAGATAAAGCATCTGACAAAGTACAGCATCCTTTCTTGACAAAAATGCTCAACAAAATAGGGATACAGGGAACATAGCTCAACGTCATAAAGGCCATATACAAAAGATCCACAACTAATATCATCCTCAATGGGAAAAACCGAGAGCTTTTACTTTACAGTCAGGAACAAGATAGGGATGTCCACTCTCACCACTGTCATTTAACACCGTCCTCGCCTCAGCAATCAGAAAACAAAAAGAAGTAAAAGACATCCAAATCAGCAAGGAAGAAGTCCACACTGTTCTACGAAAAAGTGTGCTAACTAGTTATGTGGTTTCTCGTTATTGTAGTTTAGGGTAACAGAACATGCCACCCCAAGGTATGCCACTTTGGCATAAGGATTATTTTGAGCAGAAGGCAACTGAGAAGAAACAGAATCAAGAAAAGGTGTCTATCTTCCCCTATCTACCTAAAAGGAGGACATAAATTTTTAAAGTGTCTTTCTCCCCTCTACCAGGAAGGACAGAGGTTAACCACTGAGACAACTTCAGACTCTCATCAGCCCAAAGACAGCACCAGAAGAATCTGTGTAACAAACTTTGCTGGAAGCAGGCCTAGCTACCGTTAGTGTCCCTACTTGCTGCCTCCAAAAGCTCAAAGTTCTTTTCCTTTGTCTTGCATGTCTCTACAAAATCATTGTTCTTTGCTAAGATGCTATATATATAAGCCCAAATTCTAACCACCCCCTTGGAGTTAGTCATCACTGAGTTCTCCCCTCTGCAAGCTTGGTGCACAGGCTAACTGCTTTCCTCTTGTTCGTCTTTTGTCAGTCTGATTTACAGGGCCCCAGCCAATGGACCTATGGTGGGTAGGTCCTTTCCTTTCTGAGAGTTTCAATCATCTCTCTTATTTAAAAAAATAATTACCTCCGTAGTAATTTTATTTGGCTAGGGCAGCTCTATGTTAAGTAATGGTGGGACTGTCAGAAGCATCTAGCTGTGACAGTAGCATATGTCTCAAGCAATTGCAATAAATAATTCACTCTAAATGTGTAGAAATTAGCTAATTAGTTTCAGTCTCTGGTATGTAAAATTGCTTAAGAAAGAAAAAAAGACTTCTTGGGCCCACCTGTAAAATTTCTGACTCAGTAAGCCTGGCAGGGCTTGGGATCCACATTTTAAAGAGGTTCCAGGTAGTTCCCACCCAAAATGGGTTTAAGGACTACATTTAGTGGAGCAGGGCAGAGGAAACACAGCACTGCTGACTAGGAAAGTTCTTAAACTATCCATAGCCCACACTCCCTGGATTATGAAAACCCCAGTAAGCCCTCCCCCCACCTCGCCCATTTCTCTCCTTCCCCTCCCCTGTGGTTCTAAGGCAAACTCTTGCTCTAATGCCTGGCTTCCATTCCCAAAGGCTCTGCTTTAATTGGTCTGAGGTAGTGCCCACAGATGAGTATTTTTGAAAGCTCCCCAGGTAATTCTAGTGTGCAGCTGAGGTTGAGAACCACTGTTTTAAAGATGCAAACAAACAGAAAGTTGAACTCAGGCACTGAGAGTGGAAAAGTGGTTGCCAGGGGCTAAGGGGTAGGGGAAACGGGGAGAGGCTGTTAAAAGGGTAAAAACTTTCAAGATAAAATGATCATGAGGTCTGAGAATCTAATGTTTAACATGATAACTGTAATTGATAAAACTGTATTGGATAATTGAAATTTGCTAAGAAAGCAGAACTGAAATATTCTCAACAACAACAACAACAACAACAGGTAAATATGTGAGGTGATGGAAGTGTTACTTAATTCGACAGGAGGATCATTTCACAATGTATACATGTATACCAAAGCGTCATGCCACATGTTTTAAATGTCTTACAATTTTGTCAGTTACACCTCAATAAAGCTGGGAAAGAGAAAACAATAAAAAAATAAAATAAGGAAAGAAGCATACCAGGAAATCAGTGAAAACATAAATTTGGACACGTACAGTAGAATGAAAATAAAGACGAGTGTAGATTTGACCTAACAGATAATAGGGAATCCTCATTGGTTCTTGTGCCAAAAAGTAACACTATGAGAACCATGTTTTGCTAAGGTTAATTTAGTGACTGGATGTAAGGCAACTTTAGGGCAATGGGGAAGAGGTGAGGTTCTAGGTAATCAGCATGAATTGTAAAATGGGAAGATAACCAGAGAGACTGAAAACACATGACCTTCCAAGAAAGTGTGTTCCCACAGTTATTGGAAGCTAAACTAAGGCTACAATTAAGTTTTGTCAATAATATGGAATTGCAAATCTTAATCTCCTGATCTTGGACATGGATTAAAAAGAAACTTGTGCTGTGCCAAAGGAGAGTAAAAGTGTTGATAATAGCGTGAGACAAAAAGTGCCTTGTGCCCTTCTTTTATTACTATTTAGCACAAAATACATCCATATCAGACACTTAGTGAGTACTAATAAGATAGCCATTAAAATCATTGCAGTTATTGCCCATAAAATGGTAAAAGAGAGCAGAAACTGTTCCTATTTTAGAAGAATGCTCTTCCTTCCCCTTGGACGGCTCTCTAGTCACTTGTGCTCTTTGAAAAACCTACTCATCTATGTGTGAAGTCTGCAAGATTTAACTTTCCCAGAAGGCTCCATGCAAAAGCTTTTTGAATCCTTCCTTAAACTTGGCTACTCTGGATCCCCCACTAATGTCCTACCAGACCACTGGAACAGTCCATGTCCAGAGGGTTAAGGGAGTAAAATAGGAAGCTACTGGTCCCTCCTTAGGTATAGAACTAACTCTTGGAGTTGCTTTCTCTATTTCAGTCTGCCTTACCCAATTATCAAGCAAATATGCCTTGCTTGTCACATCATAATTTATGTCTTTAGGGCACAAGAGAACAGCTCATTGTGAACTGACCAGTTTACCTGTGGAAAAGGCCATGCCCAAGCATGTGTTGAAGCCAGTGATTGCCAGAATGTCATCGAAGCTGCCAGCAGCCATGAGTAAGGTCGGGATGCCTTTTTCAACCCCATAGCCTCCTTCCTGCAAAAGGAGCATTGAGGGTACCACGACAGCTGGAGACACAGCACCTAAAACAAAACTAAGTAGGCAGCACTTTAAACAGTTGATAGTGGCTTACTCATTGTTATTATTGTTGTGGAAATTCTAGTAAACTCTACTCTTTTAGAGGTTACACTTCAGACAACTACCGTTTTCAAATGGCAGTGAAGCACTAAGTCAGAAACACACACACACACACACGTTCTATAGCGCACTTTTTCCAAGTGTGGCCACAGACAGCTTGTACTGGAACTACTTAGGTTGCCCGAAAATATGTAATTATGGGTGGTACTGAAGGCCTCATGGGGTTAAGTTCTAGGAATCTGCCTTAAAAAACAAACAAACAAACAAAACCAAAACATTCATAGTATGAGGGTTGAAAAACACAGCGTGAACTTTTTAAACTGGAACCGACTAATGTTAGACCTTCTGTTGGGATTTGGTATGTGAAAAAGACAACGGATTAGGAGAAGGCCATCATGGCAGTGATGGCGAGAGTAACCCCAGCAGATGCTGTAACAGCCGAAAACGTTATACACTATTTTAAGTGCTTTACATATATTAACTAATTTTATCCTCACAACAGTCCTAGAAGGTGGCTACAGTCACTATCTTCATTCTGCAAATCAAGTGATTGAGACACAGAGAGATTCATGAACTTGCCAAAGGTCACATACTGGAAAGTCACGGGGCTGGGACTGGAATCCAGGCAGAACAGCTCCACAGTCTCAACCATGAGAAGTAAGAATTTCTTGCTTCTTGCCTACTTATTAGTACTAAGTTCTTACTAAGTACTTTTCACATTTATTTACTTCTCATGACTGTTAACCATTCAAAGAACTGGCAGTGGAAGGAAGAGACAGCAGAACCACCTAATCATAATTGTCTGTGTCAGAAGGAGAAAAACAACATTAGAGGTTGATTACTGTTGACACATTTATTATCCTTTGGACAGACTTTGAGGTGAGAGATGGCAATTTCTCTCACCAGCACGGAATCAGGTGTAGGTAAAACTTTTTCAATAGTTTAATAGTAATAGTAATATTACTTTTTCAATAGTTTAAATCATAATCGCTGTAAAAGTTAGACATATACTATATATAGTATATTTTGAAGTTATAATATTTAGATGATGCTGGAATACCTATGTTGTAATTTCTGATGTCCTTAAAATAATTTGTTATACATTCTCTTGTATGGAATCAGGGAAAGACCTCAACATCTCTGCATTATTTTCATATGACAAAAAAAAAAATCATTACCCCAGTATAAATCCCCATTGCCATGGTAAAGCCATTAGGAAGTGAGCAAGAAGAGCAGATGTGCACGCCTCCACCAGACAAGGACCCATGGATAATCTTACACAAACACCCTTCAACTTCTTCAGGGCCTGAAATAGACAAATAGAGATACTAAAATAATCCTATAAAGACAGGTAGAGATTATGACATTAAATACTTTTTCTTCAGTATTCAGACCATGTCTGGATTACCATGAATTTTCCAGGTAATGAGTTTTAACAAATATTTCAGTGTTCTAAGTGTTTCGGAGATAGCTTATTTAATCCTCATAGCAACCTTATGATATAAGTGATATTATTATTCCCAGTATTTTTAGACGTCCTCATCTAAAAAGGCACAAGTTAAAGTCATTTGCCCAAGATCATGAAATTGGTTAAATTACATACCCAGGTTTGAACTCAGGCAGGGTGTTCTAGAGTCTGTACTCAATAATCCCCAAACTAGCTGATTGAACACTCTCAACATTAGCTTTTTTAATAATCTGTGGCCCCATAGAGAGGCCAGGGTGAAAATCTTCATCCCTAGGAACATTCATTCTTTCATTCAAAAACATATGTTAGTAATCACATTAAAATAAGCATACTTGAACTCCTCCTCTGTACCAAACAGTTTCTTGAGCTGGTATAGTTAGCCCTAAACACTTGCATAAGGCTTTGCACACCAAAAATGTAATACTTTCTCTTATCACCATTATCTACAAGGATGACCTGTATCTCTGTCAGAGAAAAGCAGAGCCTTCACTCTTAGTGCTGTCCCCAGACAGTAATTCCACCTCACTCCAAGAAAGAATATGGGACATCTTCTGGGAATAGTCAGTCCTGTGTGAAATAAACTCCATTCTCTTCTTGAGACCGTCACACAAAGTGTCTAAAGCTCAGTGGTTCCCAATAGTAGTAGGATCGGAGGAATACAATTCCTGGTCAACAATTAGAAATTTACACTTCATACCTTTGAATCAAGCCCAAGGCCAGCGCGGACCAATATGACACACAGGGCTATGCTTCTCAAAGCGGAAGACCACTTGTGCTTGATCTGTATGTTATCACTGATGACCGGGATATTTCTGAGAAGAAACCCAGCAAGCAGCATACCTAGAATGGAGAAGTCAATAACTCTTTAGTTAGTATACAAATACAGAAAACATTTTTGGCACTTTACTTATTTTTGAGTTCATGTCTCTTTCATATTCTTTTTTTAGAGTTTTTATTTAAATTCCAGTTAGTTAACATACAGTGTAATATTAGTTTCAAGTGTACAGTATAGTGATTCAGCACTTCCATACATCACCTGGTGCTCTTTACAAGTGCCTTCCTTAATCCCCATCACATATTTAACCCTCCACCACCCACCTTCCCTCTGGTAACCATCAGTTTGTTCTCTATAGTTAAGAGTTGGTTTTCCTCCATAAGAGACTCTTAATCACAGGAAACAAACTGAGGGTTGCTGAAGGGGAGAGAGGTGGAGGGATGGGGTAACTGGGTGATGGGCATTAAGGAGCACATGTGATGTAATAAGCACTGGGTGTTATATAAGACTGATGAATCACAGACCTCTGAAACCAATAATACAGACCTCTGAAACCAATAATACATTATGTTAATTTATTGAATTTAAATTAAAAAAAAGTGTTTTCTGATTTGCCTTCCCCCCATGTTCATCTGTTTTGTTTCTTAAATTCCACATGAGTGAAATCATATGGTATTTGTCTTTCTCTGACTTATTTCACTTAGCATAATACTCCCTAGCTCTATCCATGTCTTTGTAAATGGCGAGATTTCATTCTTTTTTATGACTGAATAATATTCCATTATATATATAACACATCTTCTTTACCAATTCATTAGTTGATAGACATTTGGGCTGTTCCCATAATTTGGCTATTGTTGATAGTACTGCTATAAACATTGGGATGCATGTATCCCTTTGAATTAGTATTTTTGTATTCTTTGGGTGAATACCTAGTAGTGTAATTTCTGGGTTGTAGGGTAGTTCTATTTTTAGCTTTTTGAGGAGCCTCCATACTGTTTTCCAGAGTGGCTGTACCAGTTTGCATTCCCACCAACAGTGCAAGACGGTTCCCCTTTCTCTGCATCCTCGTCAACACTTGTTTCTTGTGTTGTTTATTTCAGCCATTCTGACAGGTATTTTTTGGCACTTTAGTTGTGAAAGAGACTACCCTATAATCCCAGAAACCACATCCTTTATGCTTAGTCCCTAGATGAAATAAGGTTAAACTTTTGGTAAAAAATTAAAACAATATGTTAAATTAGAGGAGCTAAAAAAAAAGGGGGTTTTAATGTGCAGATAAAAATTATTAGAATCGGGGCACCTGGGTGGCTCAGTCGGTTGCGCATCTGGCTCTTGGTTTTGGCTCAGGTCATGATCTCATGGGTTGTGGGATAGAGCCCTGCATCGGGGTCCATGCTCAGTGGGAGTCAGCTTGGAAGATTTTCTCCCTCTGCCCCTACCCCTCACTCTCTCTCTAAGATGAATAAATAAATCTTTAAAAAATGACTAGAATCATTAATAATTCCTAAATAATTGAACCTGCAAAGGAGAAATAGGTTGTAGTATTTGGATAGAAATGTGGTCAAATTCTAAACATAAAATGTTTTAATACAATGCCCAATTCAGTCACTCTTTTGTGTGCAAATAGCAAACAGCTCCTAAAATTATTTGCTATGTCAGATTACCTGAATTTTCAACAAATACCTGTATGGGTTCTATTTTACCTTCAAGCCAGATAATTTAATACAAAATATATAACTTGCTTTGCAAAGGCTTATAGCTGAGTTACAACGAAATAGACATTGCTCTGTCATGTCAGCTGCTGACTCTTTTGTTCAGCCATTCAACATTTACCTAATGCCTTCAGTATTTTATTTTTTTAAAATTTTAAAAAAGATTTTATTTATTTATTTGAGAGAGAGAGAGAGAGCATGAATGAGGTGGAGGGGCAGAGGGAGAGGGAGAAGCAGATTCCCTGCTGAGCAGGAAGCCCAATGCGGGGCTGAATCCCAGGACCCTGGGATCATGACCTGAGCTGAAGGCAGACCCTTAACGGACTGAGCCCCCCAGGCTCCCCACCTTCAGTATTTTAGACACTGTAGTAGGTATTAGAAATATAATAATGAACAAAAACTTGGTACTTCATGTCAAAAAGCTTTCAGCCTCTAGGGGAGCAAGTTAAACCGACAACCTCAATTTTATGGAAGCATAAGGCAGTATTGTATGAGCTCAGACAGGAGGGGTGAGTCAGAGGGATTCAAAGAAGGGAAGAAGGGGCTGGGGAGTTGAGAAGTTTCTGGATGGGTTAGCAGTTTCTTCCAAGACATGAAGATGAAGTGTGACACATTCTGGGAAGTGTAGGTAGTTGACAGTGACTGAGGGAGCTGAGGAGCTTGTGAGAGAATCGTGCCCTCGCTGATACCACATGCCCTACAATGGGAAAAACTTCTCTGTCAGACACTCTGAGGCTTCTGGCCTCTGTTCTTCCCCAGCAGTATCCTCTGTTCAGCATGTCCTCACAAGTACTGCACATGAAATAATTAAACAAATTTACTGCAAGTTTCTGTATGTAAGCTATGAGAATAGACGCTAATGACAAGCATAGCTTTTGTGACTTGCTCCAGACACCATTAGGCCAGGATGCATCACTGCCAGGCATCTCTCATCGCTGCCATTTAATCTAGAAGGTCTCTTAAGTTCTGAATTCTGCAGTTAGGGTCTTTCCAGAATTTTTGCAACTATGAACTAGCCTACAACAGTTGTTTTTAAAAGAATAATAAGGATAATCCATGCTCGTGGTAAATTAAAACATTACTGACAAGTATAAAGTGGCAAGTACAAGACTTACCCCAACTGCAAACTTTTGACCTTGATTCACCAAAGCTTTCACTTACGGGTTTTCTGTGCCTTTCCAGAAAGTTTCTATACTGATTTAAGCATGCTTCTGTACGTATGTGTGTGCCTCATTTTTTAATAGTTGCAACAGCATCAGGGTGCCTGGGTGGCTCAGTCGGTTGAGCAGCCAACTCTTGGTTTTAGCTCAGGTTGTGATCTCAGGGTTGTGGGATCACTCTCCTCACCAGGCTTCATGCCCAGCAGGGAGTCTGCTTGAGATTCTCTCCTTCTCCCTCTGCCCCTCCCCCCTCCCCCACTCTCTCTCTCTCTTAAATAAATAAATAAATCTTAAAAAAAATAATTACAAGAGTATTTCACTGTTTGGAAGTACTGTAATTCTGGACCAATTAATGGACTTTAAGGAACTTTTCAGATTTTTCATTACAAACAGTGTTGATACGAGCACAGTTCAAAAGAAATAATAATCTAACAAGAACTCAAAAATATGTTAAGAATTTCTTTTGGAGTTTTGTTAGGGGGGCATGAGGAAGCATTTTTTATTCTCCAAATGAATGTGAAAACAACTTCCCTGGGGCACTGTTTCCTTTGCCAATGGTCTGGATTGATATGGCCACCTGATATTGAGTTGGCAGATGACCCCCTCAGTCCTTTGTCAATGATGTGAGTGACTTACAATATATTGAGCCCTGTTTTGTAGCATTTGCTGATTTCTGTCTTATAGTTACTTCTACCATGGTTGATGTTAAGCTACCAACATGATGTCAACGAATGTGCAATTGGGAAGAGCTAGCCAGTGGCACACCGTTATATATTAATTCCATAATATCAAGAGCATAGATAAGGGGAAAATGCAGTAAAATAATTAGGAAGTGATCAATTTTGAGTATCTATTGGTCTTGTTTTTAATGCAAATTATTTAATTTTAAGTAAAAATTAAAATTGTAGATTTAATGTAATTTTTAAAAATTGCTATGTTTAACTCAAAATTTAACAATTGGCTTTTGATGCCAGCCCAGCAGATACAGAAATATTTTATGTTGATTTTCAAAAGCTTTCCAAACTGCAATTTTTAAAATATGATTTACTCTTGAAGAAAACAGAAAGTGTTTAGCACTTACCTAGAAGATGAGGCAGTGGAGGCAATGTAGGTAACTTAATGAGCCCCAAAAGTTTACCTCCAATGATGGCACAATAGAATAGGATTATAATTCCAAATAGGTTTCCTCTAGGAAGACATTCACTGCCAGTAATTGACCAAACTACAGCCCAGAGAAGAACCACCATGGTAACTGAAATAAACCAGGAAAACTAGTTTCTACCAGTAACTTGTCATATGCAGGTTTTGGTATAATGTAAAAATTTTAAAAATGTTGAACATACATACAAATATTTATAACTATGTGTAAATTTTAAAGAACATCAGTAATATGAACAACTGGGTAATTACCAACCATCTTAAAAAGTAGGCTATTACCAGTGTCTTTGGATCCACCTATGGCCCCTCCTAATCCCATCCTCCATCTCCTTTTACACTACCAGAAAGAACTACAATCTTGAATTTTTTTTTTACCATTCCCCTATTTTTCTTTATAATTTTACCATAAATATTCACTAGTTAATAAAAAGAGTAACATTGGCTATCTTTACTCTCTTCATAGGAGAATGCTTGAACAATCGCATTCCAGTATTTTCAGTTCTGTCTTGAAGTAAACACTGTTATTGTTTCTTTTCTATAGTCAATGTTTGTTTAGAATTATCCACATACTCATCTATTTTCTATTTTGATCATTATTTGTTATGGCAACTCAACCCTTTAATCTGGGACAATTACTTTGTTGCCTAAAGAATTTCCTTTAACAGAGGCATTTCTATTAGGATGTGAATATGTTTCTTTGAAAAGCTTGTGTTGTACTAAATTGTACGCTGAAAATACAAAGACTCCTGTGAAAACAGTTGGGCAGACCACTCAAAACTCAGAACTTGTGACCAAAGTACTGACAAAAACCGTAATAATCCTAATAAAAGTACCAGCGCAATTAAATCTCCACTGACATTTGCATCTCACGGTCTCTTTTTTGTGGACTTAATCCCTGGAACCACACTTACTACCTCAACATGTAGAATCCTGAAAGCATTTGCTTTCAATAGAAAGCAGTTCCATCTAAATCTGATCCAGATTATAGTTTTCTCCATCAATCAAATATTTGTTGTTGTTTTAACTGAGGGAAAAGTGTTGGCAGCTACCTTATCTGTACTGTTGGCTTCTACATCCACATGTGGTTTCATTAGATAGCTTAATGGTGTAGAAAGCTGAGAAGTCTTTGAAGCCCCTCAGCCAGCAACTACCTGCCTGAAGGAGTTCAGCTTTTTAAAAAGTCCTCATTTTAGTAAGGCTTTATCTTTAATTGTAAGAAACCATATACCTGGTCTTCTTTTTCTGTTTTTGTTTTTCAGTGCATTTTGCATTCACTCGCTATTGCTTGATGATGCAAAATATAAATGTGGCAGGAAAAATTATGTACAAATGCAAACTTTCATATAACACTGACACAATTCCTTATTTACCATCATATATGAACTATTTCATGGTACAGAAACACTGTGGAAGAGCATACTATATTTCTCATGAAGATCTGTTGGTAGTAAATTCTTAGTTTTATTTATCTGGAATTACCTTTATTCTCATTCTTAAAAGATAGTTTTCCAGGGTATATACACTTCTAGGCTGAGAGTTACTTTCTTCCAGTTCCTTGAAAATACTATTCCTTGGCTTTCTGGCTTTCATTATTGTTTTTAAGTCTCTTTTAGGGAAATCTTATTCTTTGGCTGTTTTCAAGATCTTTACTTTTTCTTTGGTTTTCTGCAATTTAAGTGTGATATGTTCAGTACTTATGTTTAATTTCAGTATGGCTTCCTTTTAGTCTGTTTAGGATTTATATTTTCCATCAATTCCGGAACATCCCTTCTTTATTTCTTCAAATATTTCCTCTTCGCCATTCTTCCTGTTCTCTTTTGCTGGAACTGTGATTAAATAATTAAACAGCCACAGTCCCTTCTCCATTTGCCTAACCCCAGTTTTCATACTGTCCATATTTTTTCCGTGTGTACTGCCTTGTAATCTCTTCAGATCTATTTGCTAGATTATCAATCTTCTTTTCACTTAATCTGTTGCCTAATCTACTGAGTTTTAAATTTCAATTACTGTACTATGTCTTTCATTTCTAGAGTTCAATTTGGTGCTTATTAAAATCTATTCATATTTATAAACAGTTACTTGTTTTATATTTCCTACCTCCTCTTTAACTTCATAGATTTTGAGAATATTTTTTATTTTATTTTCTGATAATGCAAATTTTTGAAGTCTGTTTCCTTGTGCTTGTTGTGATTTTTGCTTTTGTTTGTTTGGTTTTGGGTTTTTGGGCAACAGTGAACTCTTTTCTGAAACTTTATCTTTGGGAATTGTTGGAGGTGAATGTGAGTTTTCCCAGATAGGATCTGAATTTGCTCCTACCATGTGCTTAGAATCTTAACAATCTGGGACACATTTTTAGTGGAAACTCTTCCTTCTTCCAGGAACACTACAGAATAGACAGATAAGGTTTTGTTGCAGTCTCCCTCTGCAGGGCAAGTTTATCTCAAATTCACCATCACATTGGGTTCCAGTTTCCCAGTGTGGGTGACGAAGAATGATGTCTCCTATGAAATTTCTCCCAACCTGGGCAGACTCAAGCACAGCCTCCTATATTCTCATGGTTCTCAAAATGAATCTCAAGTTCACTGGCATTTTACAGAAGCCTCCAGAGTGAAAGCCAGCTTGAGTGCTTATTTATTTCTCCAAGTCATACTGTTTTTGGTGTCTGACAAGTTCCTGTTTTCTTGACAGATAACAGTTACATTTAAAAAGACTTAAAATATTGTTTTCAGATGTTTTCATTGACATAAGTGATAGAATTGTTCATTGAGTCTCATCTACCATATTGCTGGAGATCAAATCCAATGTCCCATTTTTTAACCCTCACAGAATTATTACAGATTTTGTAGACTGTGATGCTATTACAATGAAATAACTAAAGAGCCTTCTGTATTTTCCATTTGGGTATAGGAACTGAAATTTCTATGTAGTATGGGAGGTGCAATGGGAAAGCAGGAATTGCCAGATACTAAATTTTACCTTATCAAAGTATAAAACCAGTTTTGTACTAAATTTAGAAGGTAGAATTAATTTTTCCACTTCAAGACCACTTTTCTTTTAAACCTCTAGCGTTTCTTTCCTTTCTCATATTCAAAATGCAGTTCTAAATATATAGTAAATGTACATTTACAAGGTTTATCTAATCACATTTAATTCAGTTAATAACTTACTTCTCATTTATGATTTTGGAAAAATCATATTTTCACATGTGAGATCTACTTCTTAAGAAAAATACTTAAGTACACTGACGGGACACAGGAAGGACTACAGGGAAAAAAAAGAGCAGTCTTGTAAGCCTCCAAAACAGAGGCACAGGAAAACAAGTAAGAGGTGTTTATATATCATGAGTTCCCAATTCTCAGGCAGCTTTATGGACAATGATCATAGAATTAAAAAAAATGAGTCTCCAAATCACATTCATTTATACCCTTTCCTTAATGCAATCCCTATCTGTTTTTACTATAAATATTTTAAATAGATATGTGCCATGATTTGAATGGTGAAAGTTTAAAAAAATAATAAAAAGGACAGAATAGGTATTAAATTATCGGTTGCCTTAACAACTGGTGTATATTTTGGAACTTAGCTAATTTCATTAAAAACATGTGTAGAGCCTAGAATATATCATATTATACTTGGCTTCCATTGTCCAAGTTGAGAATGGTAAAAATGTCTTTCAGAGCTCACAAATGAAGTATAACAATAAAGAAGCGAGTCTGATTTTTTTAGTAAACACAAGTTTTAGATCAAATGTGTTATATTCTTCAACATATTTATTTGGGAAGCCATATATATACTCCAGTGGTGCTGTCATTCCTCAACATAATTTTTGAAATTGTATTTAATTTTGCCTTTATAGATAATTTTCAAACCCCTTCTCCTTTTTCCTGCTATACCACATATCTTCCAATGTACAAAATTAATACACTCACACACAGACACACACACACACACACACACACACACTTCCTTTTTGAACAAAAAACAGCATTACTGAATCTGAACATCATCTGTTCATCAAATTGATATCATAATAATGTTTGTCTGCCTCCAAAAACCAAATCCATTCCTCAAAGACAATATTTGAAATAGTGCTGAGATAAACTCCCTAAGAAAAATCCCCCAAATATTTTAGGTAATAGTAGCTGTACTGGAATAAGTTGAATTGGAAATCAGGATCCTTACTTATAAAATGATAGATTCATTTGAAAGTATAAATTAAGCTGTGTTTGTTCAAACATTAGTTGCATTATTTAATAATAATTAAAACCAATATTTATGTAGTGCTTTTCTGTTTACAAGTGATTTCTCAATCATTTTTCTCATTGGAGTCCTAATGTAATCCTATGAAACTACTCAGATACAAAAAAGGAAAATATCCTTGATCTCTGCTCTTTTCCTCTCCCTGCTTGCTGGAATGGTAGTGGCAACAGCCTTGTGTTGAAGATGGTAGAACCCGTCTGCATGGGCCCCTCAATGACTTGTGGAGCAGAGCCATCTACAAAGTGAATTGTTCACCCAGTAGTTCTTATGTGTGAGAGAAGTAAACTTTTTTCTGTCCTTTAAACCATATTATTTTGGAATCTCTCATTATAACAATGTTATCTTTTACCCTCTCTTTTTGAATTAATTTTTACCAATTACATACCATTTGTTATTCCTCTATCCAGTAAACCATGTGGAGGACAAGAAAATGTTCGTCTCAGTCTTTGCAAATTATTTGATTCAGTTGGTATTTTTTGTAGCTTTTTTTCACTGCTATTCAGGAGGTTACTTCCTTCTGTTGGTTCTTTGGCATCTGTTGCTTTGGAGCTCATAACTGTTTCTTCCTGTGTTTAAAACAATTTAAGAACCCTTAAAACTGTATATTTGCTGTACATTTTTATAGTTACTGAGCCATCACATCACAGATCAAATTTCCATTACTAGAATCAAGGCTAACACTTTACAGTGGAAATGCACAGCTATATTAGTAACTAATGAGTAAATGCTTGGAACAAGAACTATGTTAGGAGTATTTACCATTAAGTCCCTATTGGTAACATTATAAATGCTTGAGTCACATAGTATTCCATTTTGTTTTGTAGTACTGGGTTTAAAATCAGCCTATTTAAGATATTATTCAAGGCAATAGTTGGTAAATATATCAAAATGGGCCAGAAAAAGAGAACTACTTGTGGTGAAAACAAATTCAGATTCATTCATCTACTTGAATTTAAGCAATAAAAAGAGAGAGGGGGTAAAAACCAGAACCATCCCAGGGGTTAGGCTGGGAACACAAAGCATTTCACAAGCTCTCTATTTTTCCAGCCTCATGTGGGTCTAGCTGCTAAATGACTACCAGGAAAACTGGTAGTCACACATACCGTATGAGTTTGGGGATTAAGAATGGGGAGAATTGTTAACTGAGTGATGGACAATGAAGAGAATACAATTGTATCATATATTTGGAAATATACAGTCCCTTCCTTAAGGAAATGGTTGGAATATTCTAAATTTGGTCATAGGTTTACCTGTGTTTCTTGATATGTAGAAGCTGCATGATCCATTCCTGTGGATGGTTCCAAATCTTCACGTTCAATTACTTTATCTTCATCCCCCATGATTTATAACTAGAAATAAGATGATACAGGAAGGAGGAATGGGATCTGTTCTGAAGGAGAAATAGTATAGATATAGAACAAGTTGGAAATTCACATGAATGAATTAAGCAGCAGTTTGAGCAATTTAAATGAGTGAATTGCACTTATTTTTTCCCTTAGAATTCTGAATGTCTAAAATACTTTAAATTGGATTATTCTTAACTTTCTTTTAAAAATTTTTTAATTTATTTGTCTGTCAGAGAGAGAGAGTGTGAGCGAGTGCACAAGCAGGGGGAGCGGCAGGCAGAGGGAGAAGCAGGCTTCCCACTGAGCTAGGAGGCCGGACTGGGAACTCGTCCAGGACCCTGGAATCATGACCTGAGCCGAAGGCAGATGTTCAACTGACTGAGCTACCCAGGAGTCCCTATTCTTAACTTTCAATTGCTAATCTTTTCTTTGATTTACAATATATTGTATTGTATTCTTATTTATCTATACTTACAATGTAGTGTATCTAATTCTCATTTACCTTTACCTCTCTTGAAAAAGGCCTTGTTAATATTTTTATATTTCTTTCCCACCCTGTTTTCTGAGTTATTCTTCAAATATTCCAAGCAATATTACTGTTAAATTGTTCTCTCTAATGAGCCAACTTGATGAAACAGGAAAGCTCCAGGCAATTTTTCAATGTTGAAATGAGTCACTGAAGAGAAATCTATGGATTCCATCATTTTCAGAGAAACTAGAATCACTAATTCCTGCCTGGTTCATATTTCTAAGTTAAAGTGAAAATAATACAACATTGATTGAATAGTTACAATGTCTTAGACATCTACTCTCTTGATAGTCATTGTGGGTAATTTGAAGATTACTAAAACATATTTTTTGTTCTCTGTAGGCTGACAATATTCCAAGAAAAAATAAACTTACATGAAGTAACAAAAAAACTTGTAGGACAGACCTATAGGTTGACTCCATAAACAACTACTTCAATCTCTTTGCCCTTGGCTTCCCATGCTATAGGCTGAAAAGCCAAAAACTCCAATTCCTATTCATTTTGGCAGCTCTAGGTGGCCATGTGTCACAGGTCTGTGTAATGAGATATAAGTGAGAGTCCCTGGGGAGGGCTTTCATTCCCAGACAATAAGGCAAAGCTTTCTGAGGATCATACTCCTTACTCTTTGTCCTCTAACATTTCTCTTTCTCCTCCCTAGAATGTAGATACACCATTTGGAAGGCCAGTGGCATCTCTCAACCATGAGAATAAAAAGCCCTTTACTAAGGGGAATAATTAAGATAGGAGGAGCTGGTTCCTTGACAATATCCCTGAATTGCTCCCTCAATCTTGGATGCCAACCTTTGAAGTAATTGTTGAAACCACTGTTAGTCAAGTATTCTTGTTACTAGTAATCAAACTTATTCCTAATGCAACAAGTATGATGATACTTTAATGGAGGCATGAACTATACACCCTGGTAGGAGCAAAGAGAAAATTATGTGGGAGAAGGGATAATCTAATTCAACACATTTGCATACCTAATATGTGCCACACACTATACTAGGCCATAAAGACAAGGATTAATCAGACAGGACCCCTGCCTCAAGGAATCATTTTCTGTTTAACAAAGTGCCAAGATGTTTGCATTTAATATTCCAAAGAAAATTATATCCTTTCCATCACTACCACCATCATTATCACTACCACCACTATTTTTCTTTCTTAAAAAATACAATGTTGGCCAGAGTGGCATCTCAAAAAACCTCATGTACATAAAATGATATAGTATGTATATATGTAGATATGATTTTTAAAATTTATAAACTCATTCCAAAATTTAGACTCATGAGAAAGAATGGCATTTTGACAGGAAAAATATTGGGTTCAGAGAACCCTTGTCTTAAAGGTATGGAGGTATGGAAGCCAGTGGGATGTAAGGGGAAACTTTGTTGAAGCATGCGGTGGGAGGCTGAAGGCAATGGAAATGAGGCTGGAGAGTTAGGATATCATGTTCCAAATCATGGCACTTGGCTTTCACCCTGTGTAGAGAATGACCCCCTCATATAGTAAGTGGTGATGTCTGCTGGGTCTGGAGTTGAACAAAGCTGGGTCTGTAGTCTAGTCCCATCATATACCAAAATTCTTAGCCTCCTTGTAACTAATTCCTTATCTATAAAATGGATATAAGAGTGGTTCCAACCATGCACATGGTAAACATTGAATAGTGGTGGTTATGAGTCACTCAAATCCTTCTCCCTAATACAAACCTCTATGATTCTTTTTGTTTTCCTTATTAAGTAGGACAAGGTTCCTCCCATCTTGAAGAATTTATGACTTAATCCCATTGATTTTCTTTGATAATGCCTTTTACCTCTTTCTTTCAAGGCTAACTTCTTGAGGTGGATGTAACACTCATCATTGTCATTTTTTCATCTGTCTCCTTAGTAGAATTACATAGGAACTCTTGGGCAGTGTCTAGAATCACCTCCTTTATTAAATTTCCCAAATCAGCCAATTCTGCCATTTATGAAGAATATTTTTATTTTTTTTATTTTTAATTTTTTAAAATTTTTATTTATTCATGAGAGACACAGAGAGAGAAAGAGAGGCAGAGGGAGAAGCAGGCTCCCAAGGAGCAGGGAGCCCGATGTGGGACTCGATCCCAGGACCCTAGGATTATGACCTGAGCCGAAGGCAGACGCTTAACCATCTGAGCCACCCAGGTGCCCTATGAAGAATATTTTTAAATAGCCAACAAGTATAAATGATTATTTTTAATAGACATAATCTATTGGCTAAAATGAAGCCTTAAGAATTTATTTTATTAGTTATTCTAAGTCTCTTCTAATGTAAACAATCAAAATTTGGCATGTTGCTCAGTATATGCTCTTTGTGGGAATTTACATAGTTTTTGCACTCCAAAAAAATTCCCTATTCTGTAATCTCCACCATGGACACCAAAGTACTTATTTGAGATCAGAGAGTTACTGCAGAGAGAAAAGGTAAAATAAAATACTAGTATTTTAGTAACCCCAGGAAAACAATTTACAACTGGCCAGTTCTGATTGTTTACTCTCTGCTATATTTCCATTTCTAAAAGAACACTTATATCACCTGTCTCACTTTAGAAACCCACTTAAATTTAGGAAAATGAAAAAAATGTAAGCTTTGTTTTAAAGCAACCATGTTCATGGCACATACTGTTCATAGTCATTGAGTCTTGAAATTACAATAGTGTATCCCCTACCAAGAAGACAGTTTTGTCAAAGAAATCAGAAAATATGCAAAAATGACCTTTTAAGGAGTCTAAGATATGTCATGAAATCCATTAAAAAGTAGAAAGTTTATACTCCTTACTTACAGAGAAGCTCTCAAGTACTCACTTAGGGCTCGCTAACTCTTACTTTGAAAACAATTCAAATGACTGCTCATCTGGTTTCCAAACCCTCAGAAGATAAGATGTTGTAAGTTAAAATGTAGGAAGAGATTGTGATAGAGGCAAATTGAGAGCAGCATGAGTGATACTTGACAGGAAAGAGATGGAAAGATAGCAATTTAAGGCAATAAAATGTGGGGATAAATATCTTTTCCATATTTGCAGTTTTGGCTTGCCAAGCATCTTTCTTCCTGACTTTTTGGTACCAGCAGACTAATTTTCTTTTCCCATCTCCTCTATTCTCCATCCATGTGGTTCATGTGAAACTCATGTCCTCCTCGCCTTCTCAATCCCCATGCTCTACCAATGCTCTGGAGATGAGGACAGGCCTGGCCAAAGAGGGAAATTCTTTCCCAGTCACACTGATTGTTTCAGGCATGAGCATGTGACCCATACCTGGCTAATAAGAGTCAGTTTTAAGGTGTTCCCTGGAACCATTGAGAAAGAGCTTTCTTTCCATTGGGGTTGCTAAGCCCAGACTCACTATTGAAAATCCTTGTGATGTACAGAAAAGCCTTCCAAAGAACAAAGTGACCACAGCCAAAGCAGATCCTTAATACGGAAGGAGAGAAAAGGAAAGCCTCAAATTAATAACCACATTGTTGATACACCTGGAAGCAGCTCCTTTTCAGTTATAGGTAAGCCAATAATTCCTTACCAGTTTGAGTTGGATTTCTGTCACTTGTCACCAAATGAAGTCTCAGTAAGAACCTTCATAGCTGAATTGCCCTGAAAGATCCCCTGTATAGTAACAGATGTTTAGGAAGATGATTTTACATCTTCAAGAAAATGAGAAGGAAAAAAAATGATGTGCTAATATTTTCTGTTTTTAGAGTCATTAAAGTATATAGTATGACTTAGAAATGTAGAGAGAATGTTTAAAAAAATGTGGTATTCAATAAAATATGTGTTAGTTATCCAGAAAGTTAATTTAAATGAAATGCTTCATTTTCAATATTGCTATTTAAATGAGACAATTGTTTTTTTCATTGTGTTCATGAAAGTTTTTTCAAATCTTTCATCCCAGTAAAGCTTCAAGAAAGCTGTTAAATTGAGATGCTTGGGTGTCTTGAATGGAAAAATAAAAAGTGGGGAAATATGGAGAAACTAGATGGTTTCCTAGTAATTAAGAATCACAGTTTAATGGAATAATAAAAGTTGGAAAGGCCTTTAGAAATTACCTGGTTCTATCTCTTTAATATTCACATGAGAAAACTAAAGCCTGGAGAAGCTAAATAACTATTTTCAATTAACACAGCCAGTATCAGCCAAGTCTCATAGTAAAACTGTGTAAAAATTTGTGAAATGAGAGAATTCTTTATATCTTTGATTTCATGTCATTTCTACCAAATCACTGCATTATACTTTTTTTTTTTAAAGATTTTATTTATTTATTTGAGAGAGAGAATGAGATAGAGAGCATGAGAGGGGGGAGGGTCGGAGAGAGAGGCAGACTCCCTGCCGAGCAGGGAGCCCGACGCGGGACTCGATCCCGGGACTCCAGGATCATGACCCGAGCCGAAGGCAGTCGCTTAACCAACTGAGCCACCCAGGCGCCCTATACTTTTATATTTTTTGCTGAAATCCACCATATTTGGCCATAATTAATTGTCAGTTTGAAAATACATTCCATAAGAAGTTTGGAAACACATCCTATAAGAAAATATTTTTATTTTCTATCTTGTATTATCTTTAGCTTTACTCTTTCCCATTGTTATGACTGTTACACAGTTTATTATAAACAAAAAAAAATTACTAATCCATTTAGGTTACACAACATTGGTGGCAAAATAAATGAAATAAGAACTTTTAATCTGTTCTCATGACAAATATTGTTTACATATTCTGAGTTATTAATTAATTGGTTAAGTGACAACTTGCCATTTAAATATGCCTTAAGATTCTAAGGCTTAAGGAGCTCTCCTTTTAAAAAAATTCAGTTAAACTAAGATGCTTTGAGAGACTTTTGTATCTAAAAAATGATACTGAGAAGTAGGAAGGCAAGAGCACATTATAGATAAATACTAAAAGTGCCAATAAACAGAACCAAGTTTTTTTTCTGCTTCTCAATCAAGATGGTGTGTTATTCAGACTGATACACAACAGTAAACCATATTAGAAAAAATTAATCTCACGTCAAATGGTGGAATTTTACAGATTCCATAATTCAGTAAATCATGTTCATTTAATCAAAGTCCTGTGACTCTAAATATAGATTTCAATAGAAGAATGTGGTTTGACCTAAGCCAAAGGATATGGCTGTTACGACTGTTGTGATTGCCTACTTGCTAGAAGGTTAGTAGCTCAAGGGTTTTCTAAAAACATATGCAAAGGTTGTTGGCCATTCAGGCCTCTCTTTAACATTCCCAGTATACAGAATTTCCTACAGAATTGATCTACATGCTTAGAAACCATATTGGCTTAATTTGAGCTTCATGTTGCAATAAGAGGGACATATGCCACCAAAATCATAGAACCGTGGACTTGAAAAGAACAGTCTCCTAAATCCTTCCTCTAAACTTGAGAGAAAATTGTAGATCAAGAATAACAGATCAAGAATATGAGCAATTATGTATATGCATGTGTATGTAAATAAATAGGAAAAGGCTGTTAATAGTAGTTGCCTTTGGGGAGGGAAATGAAATTAGAGTGGCTGGAATTCCATTTTTATTCTCTATATTTTTGCATTGTTAGGGTTTTTACAATAAGAAGATTTTCTTATGCAATTCAAAATACATTTTTAAAAAGTTATATAATTCTTAAAGATTTAGAGAAAAGAAAATGATAAGCTTTCCTCTGTAATAATATTTTTCAGAGAGAAAATCTGGTAATTTCATTTTAGATAACTTAATTCCACTGCTACAATTTAAGGTATTTTGTTTTTTGTTTTTGTGTTTTTCAAAGAAGATGGGGAAGTGCCTAACATTTTCTATAGCGGTTTTCAAATATTTTTTAAGCCCAAAGAAATCTTTCCTCAAATAAAACTCTATCCTGAAACCCAACATATGGGACCAATAAAGATGGAGCTGCAGGAGCCCTGTCCACTGACCCCTATTCCTCCTGGCAAGTGAAGCACATTTTGAAAACCTCACTTCTGTAAATATGCTTTCATATACAGAAAGATGTCTGTTAAATCAGCCTTCTCTTTTTCAGATTATTTTATTAATCTAAACGTTTAAAAGTGCTTTCTGTAATATTCCAGAGGAAATAAAAGAACTCTCAATTTGTGAACGTCCATAGGTTCTTGGTCAAGTAAAATATGCTTACTGCTATCAGCTAAATTACTGTTAATGAATCATTACACAGACAAAGTCTGGTAATTCTTGTTATTTTCTGTCTGAGCTGGGGACAGACCAACACTTAATGGGGTAATCTTAATGAGAATTTATATACATGGCTGGAGTACTGTATGTGTTATATTCATACATTTGAAAGAACATCTCCACGACTGTTCATTAAGTACTCTGTAATGATGACAATAAAAATTCCTACCTTTGATGTTTATCCACTCATATGTTGAAAGTGGAGGTTCTCCAGTCTGATATAAGTATGTCTTTGTAGAACATACAGAAACCTTCCAGTTTCTGGATTCTGCTAATCAACTCTGATCTAATGTTCATTCCCCAAAAGGATACCTAGCCAGCGGTGAGAAATTCAGGTCAAGTGAAGGGTGGGACTTAAAAGTTCCTTGTATTATTACTAAAATCACTAAGAATGTTTCCCCTGAACAAAACGATCTTATCTGAAAGTGTTAGGTGTGCCAACCACACGAGACCAAGTAATCAAAGGAAAACAATTGCTATTCTATTTGGTTAACTGATACAGTGATTTGGTTGAATCATTGTGAAGTAAAACACCATGTAATGAGATATGAATAAAAGGAACTTATTCCTAGGTAAGAAGGGGCCCAATACTTGCTTCTCTCCTTTCTAATTTCTCTCCCTATCAAGGACAAGTGCATTTAATTGAAAGTTTAAAATATTACCTCTAGGCCTACTGAAATCAGAAGTTCCAGAGAGTCAATCTCCCCAAGTGTGGCAACACAACCTATTACCTACTAAGAGCCATTACTCAGGTATGCCAGTGTGTACCTTCCCCACCCCTAGGGATAAATCATGCTTGGTCTTAATCAATCTCTGTAACACCATTCCTTTACGCCAGCTGTGGGTTTAGGGCTGAGCATGATTCACTTCTCGCCAATGAAATCTGTGGGCAAGGCTGTTGGGCTCCACTGATATGATCTTCCTTCCTCCAAAAAAAGAGGCAAAAACCTTCTCCTTTTTAAAAAAATTAATTTTATGTATGTATGTATGTATTTATTTATTTTTTCATCTCCTGTTTTTGTCTCTAAATGATGTGTATGTGTGTGTGGTAGGGGATGGAGCTGAGGATTGGGACTGTGTTTCTTGGAACTCTAGCAGCCATCATTTATCCATGAAGAAAAAGTCAAGATTAATTAGCTCATGGAAAGCAACCTAAAAACCTTGATATCACTGGGCTACTGAACAAACCCTGGATACACTGACCTCCAGACATCTTGTGTGAGAAAAGTAAACTTATACTTTCGAAGGCAATTTTGGCAGAATATCACGTTACCTGCCACCAAAAGCAGCCTAACCAATACAACAGGTGATTTTGATGCAGAGTCAGCTCGGAGAAGCTCTGATGAGCAGTAACGAAGAACCTTTGGCTTATAGTGCTTCCCTAGCTTCTTGACATGGTGCAAAATCTTCCTGGAGTATGAATAATCAGAGCACTGCCTCTGTATTGGTATTTCTCAAAGATATCCAGAAAATAATATTTTAGTGGCTAAAAAATCAATGCCAAGGTTTTTAGTGCCATTTTTTAGTCAATAGAATGTAAGGTTATATATTTTTCCTTCCCTATCCCTGAAGTTCGTTGTAATATTTGAATACCAAATAAAAACAAAGTTGAGCTTATAAACATTTGATTGTTTTTTGTTTGTTCATGAAGCAAATAAAACCACAACAAAACAGCACTACTATCACCGCCTGGGTTTCATTTTTTTGCTTTCTCTACTTGGTAAAATTCTACTAGTTATTCAAGATCTAACTCAAATGTCACTTTCTCAATTAGTATTTTCTAACTTTAAGTAGACTAACTCTGTCCCTCTTTTTGCTCTCTGAGGACTCATTCATTCATTCAGTCATTCAACAAACATCTATTAAGCTCTTGCCAGATTTTAGCCCTTGTTGTGAGGATTCAAAAATGAACAGTCTGAGGGATGAAAGGTACATCATAGGGAATATAGTCAATGGCATTGCAATAATGTTGTATGGTGACAGATGGTAGTGACAGATGATATTTGTGGATGAGCATAGCATAACATATAGTCTTTGTTATGTATATGTTGCACACCTGAAACTAATGTAACATTGTGTGTCAACTATCCTTCAATTAAAAAAAAAACACTAAAAAAAAAGTGAACAGTCTGACATGGTTCCCACACTCAAAGGTTGCAACCTAGTCAGAGAATGATATAGATCCTTCCTTGAACAACCATAATAAAGAATGATGAGTTTTGATATTAGGCACATGAGATAGCAACTCCATCCCTTCACAGTCAATGAAGTTCATTAGACTTTTACTGATTTTCTGTGGTGTGTAAAGCATAAGAGATACAAAGATTACTGAGATGTAGTCTCCTTCTTTAGGGAGGGAAGGAGACTGGTATGTTTCATCAAACCAGTTTCCTGTGCTGCCTGGGCACACAGTAGACATTTCCCAACCTCCCTTGTGGTGAGTCACTGAGGTGTGGCCAAGGCAATGTGAGCATAAGTAATGTATGCTACTTCTATTCCTTACCTATAAGAAACCTCCATGCAATACAACACATACCTTCTCTTTTCCTGTCCAATGCCTGGAAACTAAGAACTTTTAAGGTCTTATGGGATGACAAAGCCATAACATAAAAAGAATTTGGGTTCCTCAATCCCTGAGTAGAATGCCATCAGCTGAACACCTGATTGGATTTTACATGAGTAGAAATAAGCTTCTACTATGTTAAGGTACTGAGATTTGGGAGTTTATCTATTATAACAGTCAGTATTACCTTAAGGTAATTTAATTATGGTGGGAGAAATGCAGGCGCAGAGTTGAACAGGGAGAGGAGGTCTTGCCCAGCGTGGTGAGGGGTCAAGTTGGCGTGAGCCAAGCTGCTCATGCTGTTTGACAAAGTCCAAGTATGGGGGACGATCCTGAAAACAGGAGACTCCACAGCGGGCTCCTGCTATTCTCTTTCATTTTGTTTATGGCAATCTTTATAATTGTGGGAATATTTCTGGGGTTTCATGATACAGTGACTACTCATCTTAATTACGCCTATCCAAGCAATCATAATGAAACTAATTCCACGAGGCCCCCCAG